>NC_056524.1:46759881-46796775 GCF_019175285.1 Sceloporus undulatus | reverse complement strand
TATAGTCTTACGTAAGCCCTCATTTTACATGAAGCATATGTAATTTTAAAATGTGGAAATAGATGAAGACATTGAAAATAGTGAAAGATTTTCCATACCTTGTCTAAGTCATTAATCAGAATGGAGACTGCAGTTGAGAAATCAGAAGAGGTCTAGGATTTGGAAGGACAGTTATGAAAGAACTAGACAAGATGCTGAAGATATATCAATGGATACTAAAGTTAGGGTTGTCCACACCATTATATTTCCTATTTCTTTGTATGGTTGTGAAAGCTGGACAGTCTTGAAAGCTGACAGGAAGAAAATAATTTGAAATGTGGTGAAGAATTCTACAGATACCATGGACTCCTAAAAAGATAAATAAGTGGGTCCTAAAGCAATTAATTGAAGCTTGAATTCTCTCTAGAAACCAAGATGACTAGACTGAGACTGTTGTACTTTGGAGATATCATGAGAAAATGATTCACTAGAAAAGACAATAATGCTTAGTAAAATAAAAGGCAGTTTGAAATGACGAAGACTGCATTCCAGATGGATAGACCGACTCAAGGAAGCCATGGTCCTGAGTCTGCAAGACCTGAGCAGGACAGTTGAGGACAGGCTGATTCATAGAGTTGCCCTAAGTCAAAGTCGACTTGACAGCAGTCAATAATAATTTCTGTATGATTTCTTAATATATGGTTGGTTTAACTCTTGTGAATGACTAGCTTATCTCTTAGTAAAAACTTTTTAGTAAAAGTTATTTTACAACACACACATTCTCTTTGTGCATGATCCACCCTTCCCTGGGATGCATTATTTTACTGCAGTAAAGTGAAACCACCAGTTTATCTCTGGTAGTGAACAGTGGTTTGAAAAGCTTTAATTATCACTACAGTTTGTAGTCCAGCTTTTAGTATGCTGTTTCTTCTGCAGTTAAGTAGTGAATTGTCTGTAAAATTTTAATCTACAGAAGGATGGAAAATCAAATATTCTCAGACACTTTCATCAGTGATTAAAAATATACTACAGGAATAATGCAGTCTGAGATGGCTTTAACTGTCTTGGCTCAGTGCTAGAGAATTCTGGGAATTGTAGTTTATTGTGGCACTAGAGCTCTTACAGAGAAGGCTAAATGTCTCTCAAAACTATGGTTCCAAGAATTCCCTGACTCAGGGTAGTTAAAGTGGTCTCAAACTGTATTATTTCTGCAATGGTATGAACAAACTTAAGTCTTGTGAACACTAGAACAGCCAGCCAGAGAACATTGCTCTACTCAAATTCTCTTAAATCTGCTGGTACATTACTTTAGAAAGGTCACTTCAAGGAAACATAGTGTGCCAGGGGTTTTGCTGCTGGCTGATGAACAAAATAACAGAGCAATTGCATCCCACTCTCACATGTAGAAATGCTTTGTGTACAATCGCCATTTTCGTGGGGGAAAGGGGAAACTGAGCAGCAGTTTTACTCTTCTGACAATAACTTTACACAGCAATAATATATGTTAGAATAAAAATTCTGCTTTTGCGTCATAAAACTGAAGGCCCTCAGTTTGAACATGTGAGAGTTAGTTGACTTAAAATAGTTGATACTGTTTCTCAATTTTGTTCATCTGTGGGTCTCATTTCAAGTATTTTCTTTTATTATGAATTTTTGCACAATGAAATGCCAACTTTTAAAAAATTAAAACATTGCTTTTCAATTTAAAAAAACTTATAAATATAAAAAATATAGGAACAAGATAACATTTTAAAGTAAATAGGGACTATTGTAGGGAAATGGAATCTGTCACCTAAAAATAATTTCACCTGCTACCTCATTTGCTCCCCTAGCTTTCAGCACAATATGTAAATATAGCATAGATAAAATACTTGTTACTCTAATAAAAGTCTTTTACTACTCCTTCATTTTTCCAAAGTAATTTTCCTAGTCATTCCTGGAACTTTCTAATCCATCTATGCCTCCACATTACCAAGTAGAATACACTGTTAAAAATACCAAATGTTAGCAGCCTTTTGTGCTGTCACACCCTGGCTCTTTAGTTAGTTCTCTAGGTAATGTAGTTTACTTCATAATTAATTGAAAAGTCTGGGAGGAAATGGCTTCTGCACCTAAGGGTAGTAGATTAACAAGAGAGAAACTCATTATTTAGGCAGATGCAGTAATATAAATTTTCTTGTTAACAGTCCATTCATATTTTCCAGATAAAGGGATATCCATCTTGTGGAGGGTGGCAACGGCCTCTGAACACAGCTGTCAACATTAAGGACCGTGGAAATACATGCAAATGGAGCAGATGGTAATGAGGACTTAAGCTGCCACGTGCAGTGAATATGATGCAATAACACATGGCCCAAGGCAGCCGGCATGTATGTAAAAGCAGCACTAAACCCAAAGCAAAGGGGGGTATCTTATGCTTCAAAGTATCTCAGACCATTTGTCTAAGTTTTCACTGGAGTCACCCACTCAAATGACAGAGTTACACGATGAGCTGTTATTTTTTGCTGCCACTCAGATCAGAATGGTTTGTGCACATGGGCAACCTCCTGGCTGATTGCTATTTCAGGGCGAACAGATGGTAGAATTAAGGAAATGTGGTTTTGTTTTTTTTAAATTTTCAGCTCTCATGAGCCCTTTAAAATGTTTTATTTAAATTATTGCCTAGAGCTAAAGAAATCATATTTTTAAAGCAAACTGTTTTCTGATAAAATGCACTTTAAATTTACCCTTATTGTCACTCAAAATACACAGAATCATAGAAAATTATAATGTAATATTTTTTACATGCACAGAGTTGAGAATCACTCAAATCTGTGTGAAAACTACACATACATACTAATACAGGGGACAGAAGCTTCTGGTTCACAGAGGTTCCCAATCTGTCAAGGGGAATGCCTCTTACCCAGATCATCTTGTGATTGTTTTAGATTTGTATATTGTATTGTGTTATTGGTTTTATCTATTTTATGATGTGTTTGTAACTGGTTTTAAATTTTGTGTACACTGCTTTGATCTTTTGGGAAAGCAGTATAAAAATATTATTATTATTATTATTATTATTATTATTATTATTATTATTATTATTATTATTATTTTCCCTGCAATCTAACTTTTCCGATACTACTGGTCTTCCTGATTGGAATGCCGGCAAGATAGGATGGGGAATGCTTGCTGTTAATACTACTTGGAGATACCAGCAGAATCCTTTACCCACAGCATGTCTCACAGTTGAGAAGACCAATGGCATGGTGGAAGAATCTGCCAGTAATACTGATAATAGTGGACATCTGGCTTCCCTGCAAAGGGGAAAGGGGTGGGTCAGGCAAAGTAATCCTAGTCCAGGTTCTGATTGCAGGAATACTCCTGATAACAACACCTGGCTGAAAGTAGGTTGCCCACCTGCAAGAACAGGCTTCCACAAACATGTATAATTAGCTATATATGTTACTTCCAATGTTACTATATATGTTACTTCCAACACAGCTATTAGTATATGTGGTGAATATGGAGTCTAAAAAACTAAAATACCAGCAATCAGTTTGGGACAAGAACTAGATGCAGACTTCTTCCTTATTATGTAGGTTACTAACTAAAAGAAGGGTATTTTGTGGGTGTATCTTATTGGATAGGAAGACTTTAGTGTTGAACTATCTGTACGGCAAACAAGAATATTTTGTATCTTTATTTCTGCTTGATACCACACCTTGTGCAGCATAATGTGGGGCCTGGCGTGATATGTAAGGATTTGTTCTTTGTCATCAAGTCAACTTTGACTTATGGTGACTCTTGGGGTGTTCCCACTTGGCAGATAAAATGGATTATGTTGGCGTGATTCTGATTCAGATTATGTTCCGGGAATAATTCAAATTTTTTCCATTGTTTCCATTATGAAAAGGGGCAAATTACCCCAATTCATTTAGACCCTGTTTTTGTTCCCATTTATTTTAAATCGCTTTATTTTAAAGCGGATTAACTTGCCCCCTGTTCCCATTTGTGTCTACAAGCTGTCAATCAAACGCCTAGGCTTCAGACGTCACAAGTCTTGGGTTTGTTTTTTTTGGGGGGAGGGACAGCCAATGAAAATCGGCTGCATCCGAGGCTCTTCTGTTGTGTCTCCCCAGACTAGAAGGAGCCTCTATTCATCCTCTTCTGTGTCTCCCCATATTAACTGCCATAACTCAGTGCTAGGGAATCCTGGGAATGGTAGTTTATTATGGCACCAGCGCTCTCTAGCAGAGGAGGATAAATGTCTAACAAACACAACAGTTCCCATAATTCCTTAGTACTGAGCCAGGGAAAACTGTATTATTTCTACAGTGGGTTTTGAACTACAGATGAGGTTTTTTTGTAAATTAAAAAAGTTGTTACTTTATAATTTACTTTAGATACACACACACAAATATACATTCATATGTGTATATACTGTATATGTGTGTGTTCACACACACACAAATATGTATGTGTGTATATACCTATATGTTTGTGTGTGTGTGTGTGTGTGTGTATATATATATATATATATATGCATGTGTGTGTGAGTATTCATATATAAACATGTGTGTGTATAAAGATTATCTATCTATCTATCTATCATCTATCTATCTATCTATCTATCTATCTATCTATCTATCTAGTGTGTGTGCGTGTGTGTTTGCCAAATCAGATCAAGGAGGAGAAGGCAGCAGGCTTCAGTGGGGAGAGACTCTTGGGAAGAGAGAAGAGAAAGCTTGATCCTCCCCTCAGATCCCTGGGCGTCCAGGCTCTCCTGTCTTCCCATAGTTCCTCTGGAAAGAGCCTCCATTCCTCCAAATCCCTTTGCCTCCCCCATTGTTCCCTGGGCTGTCTGAGGGGCAATCAAGCAGGCATGTACTGCAAAGCACATCTGCTGCTCAGGCGCTCAGGCAGAGCAGCAGATAAAATAATAGTTTAAAATGGTGTTCAACGGCTCTTCTCACACATCAGTCTATGAATGAGGAGCAGAGGGGAGGTTGCAATCCACCAGGGGAAAGGCTATGCAAATGGAAGAAAATGGCACTGGCGATGCAGAAGGAGAACAAAGAGGGTGACACCCCCAGGCCAGCCCCTTGAGCGCTGCTCCTCTCATCTCCAGGTTCCCAAATAGACACCCTTGTCGTTCCCATTCGGATACTGCGAATCGGACCCTGGGAACAAAAATAATTCACTTTAAAATCCACTGGTTTTTTAAACCAGTTTATAGGCATATAATTCCAATTATTCAAGATAATCCGATTCAGACTCGAATCTCTATGGGAACGATTCAGGGGCAATGCAGGTCGAATTCAGGCTTGAGTGGAAAACGATACACCCTAAATTTGCATCATGATCCACTTTATAGGCGAATGGGAACACCCCCTCTATGAATAATAGCCTAGTATAGCCCCAGCCACCAGCTGCCCTGCTCAGGTCTTGCAACTTGAATTTAACTCTTAGCACTGGAAAAGGTATGAGGAAGTGACAAAACCATCCACAGAAGAGTAGACAAACATGCCAGAAAATGACCTATATGACTAGAAGTTGGTCATTTGGTGTCATGGCCAGCCAAGATCAGCTCTCGGAGGACGAGGAGGAGGATGAGCCCCCTCCAGAGCAAGAGCTGATTGAGGCTACACCAGGTGGCAATCCTGCTCTGCCAGGTCCCAGCTGTGATCTCTCAGCTCCAGAGGAGGCGGCCCAACCAGGTCCTAGTGCTGAGGAGAGGCCTCCTATGATGCCACAGCCTAGTGGTGACTCTGGAGACGAGGCTTGCCTGCAGGTGCCTTCTTATCAAGAGAGACGGGCCGAGAGTGCTTGCAGGCTCAGATCCAGAAGGATTGCAGAAAGACAATTAGCAAACCAGCCTCAGGTGGCTCGAGGGAGAGTTTCCCTGATTTAAGTGGGAGAGAGGCTTGAGTTTGTTGCTAGAGTTTATTGCATGAGCCCTTGGTGTGATTGCTGTCGCTCTAGCTCCTGACATCTTGTTACCTTGCTACTTTGTTATCTTGACCTCAGACCAGACCTTTGTTATCTCTTGGCTATTGTGACCTTGGACTGTTTTGACCACGCTGCTTTCTGGCTTCCTGACTTCGGCTAGTCTTTCGGCACGCTTGACTTTCTGTAACCCTGACATCGGCTTGTTTCCTCGGCTTGCTCTTAGACTGTTTCTCCACAAGGTTTGTTTTGCCTACATGTGTTGGCTGAAGTGTTGGTTATCAGCATAAGTCAGATCCCGGACATATGGTAACACTTGGGTGTTTATCACACAGAGGTTTTTGCAGCTCAGATCCTATGATGCGAATTCATGTGATAACGTGATGTGTTATCACACGCGATTCCTTTCTATGGGGGCTCCTTCCATGGTGCTTCCAAAGTGATCCCTCATTTTGGCGAAATCAGTAACAAGCGAATTCTCAGAAATCACTTCCAAGCTCACTTTGATTTTACTCCAAATTGGTCTGGTGTGGAATGCAACTTTGCTTCTGCTCTGGTACACCACTGAAAACCCTCTGGGTTGCAAATTTCCCATGATGCGGTGCTGCAATTTCCCCCCATTTCCTTTCGGTGGCCCTTTCATTTTCAGGGCAACCCGTTTTTTTTGAAATGTGTGTGTGTGTGTGTGTACGTGAATGTGAATATACAGATATGTATGTATATCTGTCTGTCTGTCTGTGTGTTGAAATTGCTGAAATGGAAGAGAAAATAAAGGGGGATTCAGAAGACACAGAAATATTCATGAGGCAAATATTCACGCAAGCACACAATTATACAAAACAGGGAACAACAACTTGCACTTCCTTTCACCCCAGAAACGTACAAGGTCACGATGTGTTCAGAGCCCCACTGAGCATGCGCAAGGGTGCCGATTCGAATAGTTGAATCCGCATGGTATGCACCAGTGTGGTAATACAATTTACACTCACTCCACTTTGCGTGAATCCGCATCACGTGACCTGCCTTGGATTCAATTCCCCCTTGATTCGGAAGGGCAACAGAAGGGCAACCAGGTGTGATAAAACATTAAAGTTATAATGTGAATTTGCATACCTGAACCAGGGGTCACCCTGGATCTGAGCTGCAAAAACCTTGCTGTTATAACTAAACTGTCTACTGCAACACACATTTTAAAACATAGTCAGAGGATCAATTCCCATTGCTTTCTGTAGCTCCTATCTACTCACTAGACTGTTGAAATCCGTATCTACATGTAAGGTTATGTTTCCATGTTAAAATACTTGCTTGGATAATTAATAAATGATGCATATTTAAATGGTCCTTTTGTAATAAAGTTGGGTTCTAGATTGCTCATCCTCTGAGGTTTGTGTCGTCAAATGACTATTAATATTCAAAGCAAGTTTGAAACAGGTATGCAAACACCTTAATCCCTTTTTTTAAAAACAACAACCAAATGCCTTACTATCTGGAGAAGGCAGATGAGGATTTTTTAAGCAAGAGTTAGTTGTTCTCTTTGAAAATAAGTGAAACATATGACTACTTAATTACTTTCCACAAAGAAGGAAGTGTCATCTTGGTTATGGTAGGTACTTGACAGTACAAATTTGCTTTAGCAACCATTCTAGCAGGATAAGAGTATAACAACTTCACTGTGTTGATACAGTGCAACTAGCTGCCACACTGCACTTACTCAGCTAAGAGAAGTTTTATTGCATCAGCAGAAGACATTTACATTATCCTGCTGGTAAACTGCAGTTGTGTTGTTGCACTTAACATAGTGTAAGGTTCAAAGCAAACAGAAAAGGTTGCATAGCAGGAGAGTGAAAGTTGTATGGTTCATTTATTTGGCTTCCTTTGCACTGAAGGCACAGCATTAAATTGGGTACTGTGAATTTAAGCTACAGAACTGTTTCATCTTACATCTTTCAGAAGCCCCAGGTAGTATGGCCAATGGTCAGGAATGATGGAAGTTGTCATTCAAAACAGCTGGATGATTCAAAGGGTCTTATCACAATAAGTTTGTTGCACGATTGCACTGACTTAGTTCCATGTTTCCTTATCATATAATGTTGTGACTTTTGTGTTACTGCATTTTCATTATTGGATCACATCTTTTCATTATCACACCAGCCTGTTGTCTCACAGCAATCGTGTTATTTAATGTGGTGTTTTAAAATTGGTTTTAAACTTCTTGTTAATGTTTTTTTAATGTGTTTTTATGAAAACCACCTGGGAGAAATGTGGTGTATATGTAAAGTAAATATATAAATAATAAACAGATGCACATTGGTATGGAAACAATCACTATCACACCTTCTCTACAGTAGTGCTATGGTGATGCACATTCCAGCAATCAGTCCTCCTCAATGACCCTGTTTTCCTCCTCGTGTCTGGTCTGTGTAGTGCATGTGTGCTATTTATTCCTTTGGGCCACAACTACAGTCCTGACACTTCTTGCTGCTACCATTTCACTCTCCCTGCAGTGATCCAATTGAAGACAGACAGACAGACAGACACACACACACCCCCATACCCATTCTGGTTCATAGTCCCCCTCCCCCTGTTAACATTTGCTATTTTGTTTCCTGTTTTTCTTTTCCCAATTTCTTTTGCTGTAATTGTGGTATGCTGGTAACCCGCCCAGGCACCGCAATTTGAACAAATTTTTTTAAAAATAAAAGTGCTGGGGAACATTCCTGTGCACCATGATATCCTCTTTGTCTGGATACTGGAAGTGGAGTGACAGCACCCTGTTTGTTAAAAGGGTGGGGTAGAAGAGAGCCACATCCATTCACACCACAGGACTGCCAGAATATTGGAGCTGTAGTGGAACAAAACAATTGTACCAGAAGCAATAGCTAAATAGCACTAATATTGGAGCCTTAATAGGATTTTCCCATCAGTGAAAAGATATGACCCAATAATGCTGGAAATGCAATGAAACAACAAGTCACTACATCATGTGACAAGGAAAGATAAAACATGGAACTAAGTGCAATTGTGTAACAAATTTATCCTGTGATAATGCTTGCAAAAATTAAAATGGAGAACAGTTTGAAAAAAAAAACAGAACTACAGAAGGGAAGGGCAACTTTACAATATATGTGTTGCTAGGAGAATCTACAGTTGTCTTACACTTTGGGCGTGGATCATAGAATCAGAGTTGGAAAGGGCCCTGTAAGCCATCAGGTGCAATGCCCTGCCCAGTGCTGAATCTCCTGTTAGACCAGGGGTAGGCAACCTGCGGCCCGCAGGCCGGATGCGGCCCGGCAAGGCCTTGGGACCAGCCCCCGCCCAGTCCTGCCACCGATTGCTGCCGGAGCCTTTGGCCTCTCGCGTGAGGGCATGGGGCCTTTGGCCTATCAGGAGGAGGTGGGCAAGGGGGAGGCAAGCAGCAGGCAAGGGGGGCAAGTGGCGGGCAAGGGGGGGCGATTGTCTATAGAGCCTCCGAAACATGCATTTATATTAACATTTTTTAAAAAATCAACAAATTTTTTTGTGTGTCCTCCATTTTTTAAAAAAAACTGTCCTCCATTTGAAATTTTTGTCTTACATGTGTCCCGGTTTATTTATGTATTTAATTTTTTAAAAAAATTATTTAATTATTTGTTTTTTTGGCTTCGGCCCCCACTTGTCTGAGGGACAGCAACCCGGCCCCCAGCTCAAAAAGGTTGCCTACCCCTGCTCTAGGGGGTCGAGATGTTTGTTTTGTTTTTGGGGGGCCTTGAATTCAGCATAGTATTTTACTGACTAAGAGAAATCCAAACAGAACCATGTAATCTGAAGAGATCAGACAGAAGTCAACACTGGCCACAGTTCAGTTGAAAAAAACACTGTCATGTTGAAAGATGTAAGCATGTTAAGTGTACATTAGACATTTTCAAAAAGAAGTTGAATCTGAACCGTCTCCTTGTTGCAGGAGGCTTCATTATAGAGCTTTCCAGAATGTACCCATAATTTTATGACATTTCAAATGTTAAATCATGAGTTGGTTAAAGCTAGTTTAGAATAAAACTTGAGAATTCCAGATTATGTTGTTCTTGTGCGCCTTCAGGTTGTTTCCGACTTACAGCGATCCTATCAAAGCGTTTTCTTGGCAAAATTTGTTCAGTTTTGCTATTGCCTCTCTGAGGTTGAGAAAGTGTGACTTGCCCAAGGCAACCCAGTAGGTTTCCATGGCCAAGCGGGGATCATAGTCCAACTACACCATACTGGCTCTCCAGATTATGTACTCATATGAAATATCAAAGATATATAAGTGAATATGAGACAAGGATAAAATGGATGCCACTATGCGAAGTTTTATACTATAAGAATGTGCTTGAATTGTAAGAGACCCAAATATAGTTGTTCATCCCAACTATACTGATCTGCAGAATCGGTAAGTCAGTAAAGTAAATGTTTATGTGAATTCTATTCATTCCAAGCATCTACTCCATGAGTAACAACTCAATTCATGCCTAGATATGAAGGACTTCAGATCATAGTTTTCATCTTCAGAGAATGCCTGCTTGGAAAAGAGTTGGGTGTGTGTGCGTGGGCGCACGCACACACATATACTGTGTCACCCTGGGAAAGGATATATATACTCAACTCTTTTCCAGGCAAGCATTCTCTGAAGATGCCAGCCACAGATCCTGGTGAAACATCAGGAAAAAAACTCTTCTAGAACATGGCCACATAGCCCGAAAACCCCCACAAAAACTATGGATGCTGGCTATGAAAGCCTTTAACTCGATTTCAGATCATTTTATGTACTGGATGCTACTCTGCATGTCATTATAAAACTAACACAATCCAATATGTTAACCATATACTATATTTATTTATCAAAATATTGTTTCAGTTGTTACAGAACACACTATAATTTCAGAACACAGCAAATTATAAACATTTACAATGGCTTATAAAAACACAATTCACTTTTAACTAAAAGATGTATTGCAAAATTCTATAGCTGTTTTCCATTTAACACAAAACTCTTGAATTCTGATAAAGGTCCACAGCAAAGTCTGGTAAAGGGCTAATTGTAAGCCACAGTTTAGCAAGACAAGTATGATCAGAAAAAAATGCCTTGGGCTAGTTTGTTCCACACTACTCCTGTTCTTTCATGCAGCCATGAGTACAACTTGGGCAGCTTTTAATATTGTTTTTCCTGAACGGCTATGTTGTCCAGATGAGAAACTGTGGCTTAAAAGAAACAGTTAAAAGACTGCTGCCCCATACAAACAGGCCAAAATAAAGCTGCTTCAGGTTACTTTGGAGTTAATGCTGTTTCAATGATGCATGCGTCCTAAGAGTCTAGAAGCTGCGCCAAAGCTGTGCTCTAGTCCATAGGACTGGATTGTGGCTTTGGCGCAGCTTCCAGACTCTTAGTACGGATATATCATTGAAATAGCATACCTCCAAAGTGTCCCAAAGCAGCCTTATTTTGGCCTGTCTGTATGGGGCCGTAGAAAGTTCTCTTATTTTGAGAATTATGAATTTTAAGGTACAGTCCCTGGCTTGGATGACATGAAAAGCCAAGGTTTAGATCAGGAGAAAAAGCTGCCAGAGTTGCCTCTCTGCTTTGCAGAGGAACATGTGATCCTGAGATCCATAGCAATTACTCCTTGTGCACATGTTGATAAACTGGTTTATCCCAATGTGTATACCATGTATATGCTTTTCTCAACAGGAAACATGGCAAGGGAGGGCAGTCCATTTATTGCACCTCTTCTTGGGCTCATAACTCAAAACACACTGGTATTTTTAGACTGCATACAACGACTGAAATGTTCCAATCACACCTGCATTTTTGGTCCATAACATGAATGTGTATGAGAGCTATAGGTTTTATTGCAAAAAATAACAATTAACCTGATGGATTTTTATAAAAGCCAAAATAGGGAAATAAACCAGTCTAAAAGAGTCCTTTATCTTCAAGGTTCTTCAGTTACATCTACAAATGTTCTTTAAGATATTTTCATAGCTCATTGGCTTTTCATGTCTTCATTAGTTGAATCTGATCTGGGTAAGGAAGTAAACAAAATCAATGTTAAAATGTTGTTTGTATATGTTACTTACTATTTTGAACAACCATACAAAGCCAAAGAGGAATATGTACACATCTGTGTAGCTCATTTGCAGAAACATTGTTGTATTTTTGTTTTCAGATAGAATGCTGGGGTAACATGTCTATATCAAACCACAGTTTGGTGATCAGGAGGATCTTTGCAGGTTTATGGACTCCTAGCCCCTCCTCTATTTTTCTTTTGCACACTATGTGCTCTTTCTGGGACATCACAGCAAACTGAGGTTGACAAAATCTAAGAAGTAGATGAAGGGACATACAAGAATGAATAAGGGAGCCAAACCAGATGCTCTCAATTGCCTAAACTGAGCCTTCCTGTTTCTTTTCCCATCTTCATAGAGAAGGGAAAACCACAGACACAGGAAGTATGCATGTTTATTGCAACTCTCCTCCCCAGGATCCACTGTAACCTAGCTCTGGTCTTTGGTCGTTACCGCATTTTCTTCTGTTGGAAATATTTAAAAAGCCTGAATTACAAATCAAGTTTAGAAATTTACAAGTCAAGATTTATATGGAGAAGCAAAGTCTTCTGTACAGATGCCTGACTGTCTTACTCTGAGTTTGTCTTTAGTAAGCATAACAAACTTTAATTCTGCTTATTGAAGTTGGTAGTAGAAAAAAAGTTTAGGAGGTAAATGAGAGAATTGCCAAAAGTACAGTAAAACTTTAAAAACAAACAATGAAAAAATATACTTTGGCTCTGTATCAAAGCTATGGCTTTCCTATAGAAATCAGAGTTATCAGTTGATGCTTCAATTATTTTAATTTTAACTGTTGCATAAATCCAGACACCTAACATCTATTGAAACACTCTTTGATGGATTCTTTCCCATAATTCTTATGTACCAGTACTATTCTTTTAAACTGTGTATTCTTGCGTTGCCTATCTGTTAAATATCATTTAGCAAAGTTTTCCTGCCTATTGGTCTCTACTGACATCTAGTGGTACCTTTTAAGTAAAACGACTTGCGTGAGATCATGTCTGTACAGCAAAGTTTACGAAAGCTACTCTAAAATGCTTTGCACTAACTATGAGAAAGTTACATACATTTACCATGAGAGTATTCTGCTACAAAACTATGTTTGGGATGAAAATAGGGATCAATTATTTATGATAATTTCACAAAGGACAGCTGGTGGGGACATTAGGGAACGCCTTTCCCCCCCTCTAGACTTGGGAAATCCCTTCCCAGGGAGCCCAGAATGGCCATCTCTTTGTTGTCCCTTCTGCTGGCATTTAAAACAGAAGGTTTTTAAAGAATGGGCTGGCTGTTGTAGTCTTTTAAATATTTTTAAACACTTTTATCTTTTTAACTATCTTTTATTCTTTTACATGTAATCTGTTTTAATAGTGTAATAACTTAATTCTGTTTCAATGTAAGACTTTTCTGTGTTTTTAATCTTGTAAGCTGCTATGAGTCCATTTTGGGAAAGGGCAGGATAATAATAATAATAATAATAATAATAATAATAATACAGTGTTTTAATCAAACAAATTATGTAAGCATAGCTTGTATCACAATCAGAACAGACAACGGTGACTGCGAAGTACAGTACAGTATACCCTGAGCAAAAGGTTTAAAGGGGATAAGAATGTGGATTTATTCCTAAATAAACCTCAGAGAACTCTGATTTTAAAAAATGCTGGTATCTTTGGTAACTGAACTAGAAACTGCCTCATCACTACAAAAACATTTTGACATATTCTGCACTGAAGGTGCCACATTTACTAAATATGTTCAGATACTATTCAGTCTGACTTACTCTTTTCAGAAATATATCTTGCAAGTATCTCTTTCTCTCTCTCTCTGTCACACACACACACACACACACACACGTGTACATAGAGAGAATGAGAAAACACATATGGAAGACTCAAACATATTTGTAACACTAGTTACTATTATGGTAAATGTAAATAAGCAAATGATATTCAAACCACAATAACTATTTCTTAAAAAAATGACATCTGCTTTGATTACTTTACATATTTCAAGACAAGAAGTACTGCTGGTATATTTGCTTACTTTATGCAGGAATTTTAGAGGGAGAGGTATTTGCTAGAAGGAAGCACAAGAAACATAGATCACAGAAACTGCTAAGGATACTTACTGTGTAATTTGATCTGACAGCACAAATAAGTAGGAAAAAAGGAACATGAAATAGTGGGAAAATGATAAAATAAAAGCAAAATGATTCATGGAAAACATTACGTTTTTGGGCAAATTGTGATGAAAGCTACCTTGAAGCCAGTCTACACCTTCTTGCAATCCTTCTCCCTTAATAGCATCACTAGCACTAAAATGAAAATAAGATAATTAATAAAAATAATCAAGTGATCATATTTTCTAGATAGTCAAGTTGAAATCATACACAGAAAAGGCCATTTTATTCAAAATACAGTATACCATTCATTTACTAGGACTCGGATTAGAAGATATGTTGTTAGCTATTTCCTAATGCAGCAAAATTGTCTCACCATTTCTTGCACCAACTTTTTAGAAACCAAAATGTGACCTAATATGGTTAACTTCTTAGTTAAGGAAATATATGGGGTGGGGCAGAGAAATTTTGACATGTCTAATTCTAGGATCAGAAGAATTTTTAAAAAGTGTTGAAATAAAACTAGTAAAATGTCCAGTAGATGATGAATGATAAAACTGGGCCATACAGAAGGGCCACACAAACCAACTAAACAAAAAGCCCCCAAACCCTGCAGTATATGATGAACATTTCTGTTTCTGCCTCAGGTGATTTTGCCCTAGTTTTTTCGTTTTCTTTTTACTTTGGTAAATGCTATTTACTTCAAACCTTAGTTTGCCTCTGTTGCATCTCATTTGCTCCTTCCCTAAAGGGCTTTGTCACTTCTCAATTTTAACTTGTTTTTATTCTAGACTTAAACTAATCCTGCTCAGTTCTTCCTTAGGCCTTACTTGCCCTTTCTCTCCTCCTTTAGCTCACAGCATTTGTCACGTTAACTTTCCTGTTTGCCTTTTAGACATGAGCTCCAAAATCCTTTCAAATGGAGCACCCTCCAAGTGTACAAGCAGGTCTTCAAGTGGCATGGAAGGGTTCAGGTGGATGGGAGGTAAAGTCTCTTCACACTACAAAATGTCCATTAGTACAACACTAAGGAGGAAATATTCTTATTTAACAATATTCCAATATTTGTTGCAAATGGCATTTCATTCCTTCATATATTATATATTTATCTTGGCTACTAAAAGTGGCAGGTAGCGACTGTTGAATTACCTTGACATTTTTGCTAGCTGTGGACCCATTCCCCTGCTCCAGTAAAGCTCTTTATAAAGGTGGCATATAAGCATTTTAAATAACATAAATAAAAATATAGCTTTACATTTCCTTGAGGCATGCAACTATTCACTAAGGTGCGTTACAGACGGGCCCATGAGGCGCCGTCATTACGCGCGGGGGGAGCTTCCTGACGCACTTGCCCCTTGCGTGTAATGACTATGTCAAAATGACGGCGGCCGTTCCACACGGCTGCCGCCATTTTGACGTAGCGGATGCGCTGCATCCGCATGTTGTGTGGCGGAAGTGATGCAGCGAGTGCACGACTAGCACCTTGCGGCGTCTCTTCCAGGGCCGAGGAAGGAGCGCGATTTTTGTGCTCCTTCTTTGCTGCGTCTGGGAACTGCGCAGTTTGGATGCTGTGGTTCCCAGACACAGCAACCAGCAGCGGCACACCACTGCCCCTTCTGGGCCGTCTGTAACGTGCCTCAGTTTCAGTTCTCATGTGTATCAAGGACTAACAAGACTGTCCTATATTACACTTAAAAGATTAACAATCACCTATGTCATTTGAAAAACAGAATAATGAATGCTACCACAATTAGTTATTTAAACATTCTAAATAAATGCAAGTTGAAAATAAAGACAACATTACCAGATATGCCATGGCTTGTCTTTGATGTCCTCCAAGGACAGTAAGTGAGAGACTTTTACAGATGACACAGCATCTCTAAGGTCCATCTTGTTGGCAAAGAACAAAATTGGTATTCGTCTATGTTTAAGATCTAGAAATAACATATTTTGTTAATGCTGCTAAAATTCATACAAAACTGAGAGGGAAAAGGGGCCTTACCTGTTTGAAGACTGCATCTTACTAAAATACATATTTGGGTTACAATGCTTCAGTTGCCAGAGTTCTAAGTAGAGTTCTTACAGTAATCCTCCCCAAACTAAAAAAAGAGGGTTAAGATTGCAAATGGTTTATAATAGAAGCAAAGTCCTCCATGTATTATCATAACTTTTCTGTTTAAGGTCTCAACTGACAGCTCTTTATTCAAAGTTAATTATAGGAGCTGTAGGAAATTATGTAGAAACTCATTTACAATGAGATTTATATGCAATGAGAGAAAGCAACCTGAATGAACCAACCAAACTAGCTAATTAAAGAGGACACCTTGCAATTGCTAAAAGTAGCATCTAATAAAAAGAGAGAGCATGAGTAACTGCTTTTGCTCAATGATGAAGGAACATCACACAAACAACCACTCTTTATTACTATTGCTACTACACGCCATAGTCCTGAATGCAGTTCTAGTATCAAAAAACATATTTTAGGAAAGATCTCTAGAATTAAGTCCCGTTTAAAAATGCTCAACACACCTAAGGGTTGATTCCTTCATTTAACTCAGATGCGGCTGTTGCACTGTGGTTCATTATAAATCCAGTAGGTCCTCACAGAAAATAGAATAACGCAATTAATCTGATTATTTCTCATGCCAGTGCTGTTTTGCATCTGGGAAGGGACTGAAAGGAGTACAAATAGCCAAATAAACATGACTGGGTTCCCAGAATGCATAGAAAACTGAAAGAGTAGAGGTTCTATGACTAGGATTTCCATCACAAATATATATGCCTAATGTATGTATATCAGTATAACGCTAAAGATCCATACAGCTCGCCCTCCCCGCCCACAGGCTTGCCATCTGTGGATGGTAAGCCCCGTTGCTGCTAATGGTTGTGTGTGCACATGGCTGCGGCAGAGCAGCTGTGCACATGTGTGCTGCCATAAATAATTGTAGGATGAAGTCCTGCTGTTTCTTTCATCTGCTGGATGTGTGTGTCCAGAATGGAACCCCTGCAGATACTAAGGGCCTTATGAGTGAAGCCTGAAGAGGCTCTTTTCTTCAAGTCAAAGAGGCTACAGTGTCTGCACTGTTGATGTAACAGAGACACAAAGTCAGTGATAGATTTGCAGAAACAACAAACACTAAGATTATAATAGTTATAATAGATTAACCTGGCCACAAACTGTTCCACATGACGTTTAGAAAATTCATGTTGGGATTTTTTGACAGGAATTCCTGTTGAATTTGAAAAGCATACCCACTATTTTTGCAACAAAAGTGACGTTTTCTATGTGTGTGTGTGTGTGTGGGGGGGTTGATTTGGAAAACAAAATAGTTCTTGTTGTAGGAGGGACAACTGAAAGATAAAAAGTAATTAAGGGAGGAAGGGTTTTATACAAATGATACCTGTTTTCTTTATGTATTTTATATCACAAACAAACAAACAAACAAAAAACAAATGCTCTCTTTCTCCCAGCACAGGGCTTAAGGCAATTCAGTGCAAGTTCACCGAGTTCCTTATTTCTTAAATGGGCTTGATTTTGATTAAATGTCTTCCTTTTGAATTAATTCAGTTCCATAGTAGTAGTACAGCAATTAAAAGATAAATACTGTATTGCAGAACTGGGCAACCTGTGGCCTTCGAATGTTGCTAGAACTGAACTCCTACCATTCTTAGACAGTGTAGTAAATGCAGAGAGATCTTGTAGAACCTTTGAAACTAACTGAAATAAAGAAGTTGGCAGCATGAGCTTTTGTAAACTTCGGTCTTCTTCCTCAGATGCATATAGTGCTTTCATAAACTTCATTCTACTTCCTCAGATGCATATAGTGGAGTGGAAACCAGGGATATATATGCGCCATTGGTATGTGAGAATGTCAATTCAAATTCAAAATCCTTTGTGTACAGAAAGGAAGAAACAAATCCAGCTTGGTCGATGGTCGATAGTCGACACAGACATTGTGAACTGGCCAATGAGTATGGAAATGAAGAGGCAAGACCAGTTTGGCACTGGGAACTAGCCTGTAGGTGAAGAGAATAGATGAGTGTAGGATGCACCCCTGAGGATGGGGTCAGATAGTGTTGAAATGTTTGTAGTGAGCTAGGAAGACATTGTCCCCAGTCAATCCATGCTGAGGGACAATTATGGATGAATTCCAATTCTGCTGTTTCTTTTCCCAATCTACCTGTGTAGTTCTTTTGGTCAAGGTCTTCAGGCTGCCAACTTCTTCATTGCAGTTAGTCTCAAAGGTGCTGATCTCTCTACATACTCATTTTACAGACTAACACAGCTATATCTTTGAAGTGTAGCAAATAGTGAAAATTAAAGGAGTTGTAGTTCATTAACACCTAGTGGGTCACAAATTGCCCACTCCAATGTATTTATACACATTCACAAATCCTTTATTACAGTTTATTCCTACTGAAGGAATAGCAAAGGAACTTCTCGATATACAAATAAAGACTCACAAGAAAAGAGTTGTTTTATGCTGAAAATAGGCAGTAGGAACAGGACTGAGTAATGATAAAAGGTCTCCTCACCTGGATGATTCATGAGTGTGTCAAGTTCTTCTTTGGCCACAACCATTCTTAGTTTGTCACTGCTATCAATAACAAAAATAATGGCCTGGCAATCCCTGTACAATACAGAAAGTAAAGAAGCAAATTACAGGCTTTCTAAAAGCTTGTAGCAATATGTATAGTCTAAATACTAGTTTGCTGTGTGTTATTTATTATATCTTAAAGCACCAGATTTCATCCAGGTTGTAGTACTTCTTACTCGGATACACTGAATGTTCGGCCCTTAACACACTGTGCCTGCTCTGACTGAATGAAGTCATGGCAATCCTGGGATGCCCACTGCTGTGGTGTACCCCATTACTTCTGAAGTAGGGATCTGTGCTCCATTATGGGGGCGGGCAGGCAGGCTACATCAGAGCAGGCAAGAAGGGCAGCCCTTCAGCTAAACTCCTGAGACCACACACCTTTGGATAAATTGAAACTTATCAACTGTATGATGCTTAAGGCAATCTGCTACCTAGTAGCTGAACAAAGTACTGACAGCTTTATGTCAACATTTAAATCAATTAATGATATCATAAGCCAGAAAACTTCTCTAGGCACATCCCTAGGCATAGATCCCCCTCAAACATATTGGAATAGCTAACAGTAGGTTTCCTTTGCTCAACGAACCAGTTAATTCTACAATGATAAAACCAACTTAAGAAGCTGTGAAACAAACAGACCAGGAAACACCTTGATGCAATGTGTAACTGAAGTGAAAGAGCGACATACCTTACCCTCATAAATCTTATATTAACTTTTAACATAACAATTCAGGAATAAAACAATCTCAAATTTATGTCAAGTGGAAATTAGCCCACACTGCATCTGCAAGTACTCATACATACTTCTTGAGGTTAGAAACGGGTGATGAAATCTCAGGGCTTGGTTTGGCCTTTAATTTCTTCCATGTTGTTGTTGTTATTGTTGTTGTGTGCCTTCAAGTAGTTTCTGATTTATGGCAAGCCTAAAACAAACCTTAGCAAGATTTGTTCAGAGGGGTTTTTGTCTGATCACTCTTCTTCTGCGGCTGAGATAGTATAACTTGCCCAAGGTCATCCAGTGGGCCTCCATGGCTGAGCTGGTATTTGAAATCTAGGCTCCAAAGTTGTAGCTCAATACTCAAACCACTATATCACACTGGATCTCAAATTATTCCATACAAGCAATAATATTACAACTATAATTACAATACAGTCGGCCTTTCACCTTTGTGGCTTTGACACTCGTGGTTTTGATTATTTGCCAGGCCAATACTGTGCGTGCACTCTTCCTCCCCCCCCCCAGGCTTTTCCTCTTGAAAGGAAAAAAGCCTGGATGGGAGGGAGCAGCCAGGAAGGGTGCACAGCACCTTTCTCAGTGGGAAAGCTGCCTTTCCCAGCCAACTATCCCAATGGGAAAAGGGGGAGGAAGATCAATCCTACCACACCTTTCCCAATGGGATAGCTGTCTAGAGAAGACAACTATCACACCCAGAAAGGGGCGGGTAGCCAGTTAAAAGGACAGGAGTGTGGGGGAAGTAGGGGAGAGGGCACGCCCGCTTCTTTTCCCCTGCCCACCCATCACTTTTACTGGCTTTTGTGTGGTGGGGGAGTTATCAGTAGTTTTTCCACATTCGTGGGGTCTTGTTCCCCTAATCCCTGCAAATGTGGAGGGCCAACTGTAACTCCATGAAAACATTTTACAATATTTGACCATTGTTGTTCAAGTTTGAATCAACTGCTTTTTTGAAGTTTTTTACTTAATCAAAACAACGTTACCAAATTAGCAGAAGAGTAACAAAAAATAAATCTGTAAATGTGTGTGTTTTGTGCTTTCAAATTGGTTCCAACTTAAGGCAAACCTAAGGCAAACCTATCATGGGATTTTCTTGGCAAGATTTTTTCAGAGGTTTGCCATTGCCTTCCTCTGAGGCTGAGAGATCACTGAGTGGGTTCCATGGCCAAGCAGGAATCGAACCCTGGTCTTCAGAGTTGTAATCTAATGCTCAAACCACTATGCCATACTACCTCATAATTGCTCCTTATACAATGTTATTCTCATCAATTCTTATTTATTACAGCAAAGATACTGAATAGCTTTATCCACTAACATTAAAAAAAAAACCCCAAAGTTACAAGAGAATGAGAATTTTTTTTAATAGCAGAGTCTTTCAAAACCAGAAGATCTTAAGCCTGGTCCAGAAATGCAAATACAGTAGAGTCTTGATTATCCAACATAAACGGGCGGGCTGATAGTTGGATAGGCGAAAATGTTGGATAATCCAGAGGGTCCAAGAAAAGCCTTGAAATCACTATGAACTGCAAACGTATTGAAGTTTTATTGTAGTAACAGTAAAAGTAACATTGCAGTAATGTTATAGGAATAACATTGTAATGTATAGACAGTCCTCTAAAAATGTAAAGAAGTCACTGATCAACATTGTGATGTACAGTATGTACTGTATAAACAGTTTAGTCCTCTGAAAATGTATAGAAATCACTGAGTAGGGACGTTGGATAATCTGGAATGTTGGATAATCGAAGGTTGGATAATCGAGACTCTACTGTACTTCAGTTATCATTTAATTTGGATAATTGCTTTAATTATGTAATGAGCCGGATATGAAGCTATTTTATTCAAAACCATGATACAAAAGTGATATTAGTATTTCTATGCCATGCACTGAAAAACACCCATACTCTTCTGCAAGTCAGAGCCTCCTAATTGGGGAGAAGTTATTTGCAGGATTGCACTGGCACATAAATGGTTAGGCCAAGTAGCTGACCAAGGTGTAAGAAGAGATAGCAAGTCAATAGCCAAGGTGTTGGCAATTTGAAAAAGCAGTTTTTCTAAGACAGTAATTTTAGGAAGACATCACTTGGAAAGGCAGTGCAAAAATATTTTAAGTAAATACATATTATAGGCAAACAAGGTAGTGACAAGGAGGGTATCGCTAGCAGGACTGGGAAACCAAGGATAATGATCAAAGCAGGAACAAGTGAGGGCAAAGTATGGAAGACAGTCTGAGAGCTGCATTTAGTAGATATTCTGCTGCAGAAGGAATAGAAATTATATAGAGACAGGAAATGGCACATACACACAGAGTAGCAGCACTAGATAAATAGCCTGTCCATAGTTTATCGCTCTGGTGCAGTGGCTAAGGCAGGCACTGCTCTACTCCATATTCACAAGAGTCAGTTCAAGTCTGCCAGCAACTCATGGCACCAATAGTCTCCATGTGTGAATTTAATCAGAAAGTACTCAAGAAATACAGCATGTTGGCACCCTAAGCCTTGGAAACCACAATAAATTGCTAAATCAACACTAAACAATTGCAATGATTTAATTTAGTAGCTTTTTATTAGTTATTTTGTGGAAAAGGGGTTCTTGCTATCTCACTATCAACTGATGGATCCTTGAGTGTATTTGCTGAATTTCTCTGTAGGATTAGGTAATGGTTCCAATGTGAGTAAATGTTTCATATACTAATTTAGTTAACGAGTTAATACAATTTGTTCCAAGGAGAAAAACAATCTATCACAACAAAGGGGATTAATTTTTAAAATCAACCTTTTATACAAATTAGGACCAGGAGATTAATGTGCAAGTTCAACAAGTTAAGTTTTCCAGGGTGAATAAAATGAAGGCGAAATGTGCAAACAAACAAACACCTTAATGTTTTGGTTTCATTGATTGTTCTGTGTACTTTCTCTAATTTGCACAAAATCTCTGTACTGTAATTTTATATATTTGTACTATTTATTATGTACTCAACTTCAAATTAAGTTTTGGAATTTATTTAGTAAAAATGCATTAGAAAACCATGCACTTGCTCAGATCTCTGATGCTAGCTATTTTCCCATGTCTTTAATACAAGTGTTGTTCCAGTGAGGGAAGAAGCACTTCAAGCCATTCAGGAACAGAGTCGATACAGTTGACTTCCTCAGCCCCAGGCCAGTTGAAAAAAATAATTCAGAGACACTCAACAGTGTCCTTTAATCTTTAAAGGAATCAACATAAAAGCCTACTAGGAAAATCTTTATGCTTCAACAGTCATACTGGAGAGTCTACAGCCCCCAGAAATTCCACCTTATCTCATTCTATAAATCATTTCTGAATTCTAGACAATTTCCAAATGGTATTTTTCCTCCATTTTTTTAGGATGCCAAAGCCACAACTACATAAAATGATACCTTCTATTGGCATATTAATAGCCTTGGTAACAGAGCTGGTAGTTGGCCTTGCTTTATACTCGACAATACTTTCAACCTTTATCTTGTTATCATGACACAGTATTCATATGAACAATATTTTTTTCTGACATATACTGTTTTTAGATGGGCTATATCCAAGAACACATACCTTCATGTGGTAAAGACTAGACAACTCCAAAATTATAACTCCAAAGGATTCCATATTCTTTTCCCCTTGATTCAAATCTTAGGCGGGATACACACCGCCATATAGTACGTATAGGATACGTACTAGGGTTAGGAAGGGGCGGTGCTTCCGCACCCCCCTAACCCTAGTACGTATCCTATACGTACAAGATGGCGGCGCACCTTCTACATGGGTGCCTCCATCTTTACGTACTGGACGCACAGCGTCCAGACGTGTCGCGGCGCCTATGACGTCGCAAGTCCGCGGCAGGCGCCTTGCGACGTCATAGAGGTGCCGCAAGAAGAAGCTCCGAAATGGAGCTTCTTTTTTGCTCCGTGCGGGAGTTGCGCGGTTTGGCTGCTGCGGCTCCCGCGCGGAGCAAATGGCGGCGGTGGGGGAGCGCCGCAAAGCGGCGGTTTGTACCCCACCTAAGAAAACTATTGTAGTCCAGTAGCAGCATCTTTACCATATTGTTCTACAACGGGTTTAAGCAAGTGCTTTCCATAAATTGTATACTGTACATAAAATATTAGATACTTTTAGTTTCTGAATATGTTTAAATACTATAAATGTAAGCTTTACACTAGAAATGCTTACTTGTAGTAGTGTTCCCAAAGATTTCTGTATCTACCTTGACCCGACATGTCAAATACAGTAAATGATAAACTAGAAGGAAACATCAAAACATACAAATTAGAACTGTAAAATGATTAGTTCTGCAATCATATATATAACTACCACTCTCACAAAACACACTGGCATTTAATTCTGAGTACTGTGCTACTATTTCATGGAAAGATGTTGGTAGCACACCAGTTAACAATATGTATTGACTTGTAATTTTAGCTGACAGAAGGTGCAATCTTACAATTATGATATTAAGTCTCACCAAACAGAAGGGGAGTTACTTTGAGTAAAAATGCATAGCTCTGTAGGCCTACTCTAGCTGGGAGCAACAACTGGATTTATGTTAGAAAATATAGATTAGAAATGAATACAGGTTGTGTCTCCCTTATCCAAAATACTTATCCTTATCTGAAATACTTGGGACCAGTGGAGCTTTGGATATTGGAATTTTATGGATTTTGGGATACCTGTATTTGCATATATACAATATATATACACCTTATACACACAGCCTGGAGATAAGTTTAAACAAATTTTGAAAATCATTTTGTACATGAAACAAAGTCTGTGCACACTGAGCCATCAGAAAACAAAGACGTCACCATGTCAACTACCCATGAAAAGAGATTTGCTTTGTGGATTATGACACATTTTGGAATACTGGATAAGGAGACTCAACCTGTGTATCCAAATCAAAGACTTACCTTGATGTCTTGAATTTTTCTATACTAAATCCTATGGTGGGAACAATATCTTGAGCTTGAGCCTATAAAATACAAACTTTGTCTTAAAATGTAATTTGTTTCCAGTTTATCATTTAAAACCAGAAATCATAAAAACTGTAAGGACCATCTTGTCCAAAGTCCTCCCGTGCAGGACACAACTAAAGCCCACTCCTGAAAGATGGCCATCGAACCTTGTTTTTAAAAAGGAAAGAGAGTCCACTGCCTTCTGAGTCAGTCAGTCCATTCCACAGTAGAACAGCTTACAGGAAAGACATTTTTGCTAACATTTATGTGTAATCTCTTTTCTTGGATCAAAAACAGTACTCTCTTTCTCTTAAATGATAATTAGGCTTAATCCACTCACATTCATTGTAAGGCTAGCACAGGTGATCAACTTTCTGAGCAATGACTACAGTTTTAGTAGGATTGTGTTGCTCAAGTTGCAAAATTCCCCCCTTTGAGTTCTACAGCAGCCTAACAGCTAAGCAACTGCTGGGAAAACGATTCCTTCTGCAGCAAAAACACTCAGTGTGAATGTCATGTGGCTATGCTACTATGTGAGCACTATTGGACAGCCCTAGTGATAGCTTACTGACAAGTAAAGTAATATGGAGATGAAATACATGAAGCACATTTAGTGCTCCTAAATGCTATATAAATGATAGGTAACAATATTCTGGCTGTATGTTAATAATTCAGTTCAGTGCATTGTTTCTGTATTGGTCACAGAGGATAAAACTGTAGGATTAATGCCTGTTAAGGCAACATATGAATATTTCAAGAATTCACTTCTGAAGAACATACAGATGTAAGGTAAAACAATAAAACACACCAGGTTACTGTATCTATCAATATTTAGATTTTACTGAGGACTAACTAATAACTGCACATCTAAGGACACATCTACAATACATACTTGGGGGGGGGGTGATTTTTGTATTCTGAATTTTTGCAATTAAAATGCACCTGTGTGTATGTGTAAACACACACACACACACACACACACACTTTCATGTCGCTAAAGAGTATTGCCTTTAACAAGTCAACCTATATTTAGAAATGGAGATTATCTTGATCACCCGCTGATAAACAGGCAGAGTTGATGCATCCTCTGTTGGCACTGGGCACACATATTATGCTTTCAGAACCTTTTAACATGATATTGAACCAAACAGCTTCTTAAACACGCAAGAATATTTCCATGAATCAAAAGAGCTTCCTTTCTGTTTATTCCTCCCCAGCATCATAGTTCTGGATGATGCAGCAGATGATGCTCCTAATATTCTCTCAAATTTCATGAACACTTTGTTCAGTAGCACAGTAGCAGAGGGAGGCCATAGGTCCTAAAGCACATGCAAAACATAGCGCGTGACCATTTATGTTTATATCTAATACTGGTCACCTAAAATATGCATGTATTTAAAGAAACAACTAATTGTTTGATTATATCCTTATCCCTGTAATAACCATTTCATGAAACAATGTCAAATGGGGATATTAAGTACAGAAACCTATGAGCATCTTTATTTCTGACCTCTGCTGATCAATGGTGCAATCAGACAAAGATCACTGACATAGAATCATGCCACAATAACAACAAAAACGAGCAGAAATAAATCTATGTTTCAAACTAAACCATGCATACCTTATATTGGAAGCCAAGACTCCGGTCTTAAACACCCCTACTAGGTAATAAACCTCACTTGAAATATACCTACAAGTATGCCTACATAGGACCGTGCTACAAATAAACTCTTTACCAATTTCTGAAGACAATGTCTATTACCACTCACTCTTTAAAATTATAAAGATTATCAAAATTTGCAACAATATAAAACCATGAAATCATGCCAAAGAATGCAGAATAACATCCTAAATATTAGTAATCCAGTATATAATGTAAATTCCATCTTTCCATAATCTCCAGTTAGCATCAGTTTCAGTTAAGTCTGTCAAACAAGTTGTCAAGATATGAAAATGACTACTTACATTAGATGGTTTCAGCTTGTTGATAATTGTTGTTTTGCCACTGTTATCTAATCCAAGGCACAAAACATGAACTTCTTTCTTCTTCAAGCCAAGCAGGCCTGCCAGTTTGTCAAATAATCCCATAGTTCTGATCGAATGGCACAATCAACACCTGTGTTTATGAAGAATTTTGTTTACTGAAATTGCACATGAGGGCAAAGATCCTTGGATATTTAAGACAAAACCATTGTGAGAGAAATTAGTTTCAAATGGTGTCACAGCAGGTTGGTTAATACAAGTAACTAGAAGATAAGCTGATTATTTGGGAAGAGTCTTCTTGTCAAAGCAGTCTGGCCACTTATCAGCCTGTCCATCTAAAGCACAAGATCCTTTGGTCAATGGGTAACAGTGTGACCACAGTTGATAGCTTTTAGTGGAACCAGATTCGTCCATTTATTCAAAACAAATAAAGGACTATATTTTTGTTGGTTTTTTGGGCTATGTGGCTGTGTTCTAGAAGAGTTTATTCCTGACGCTTCGCCTGCATCTGTGGCTAACATCCTCTGAAGATAGCCTGAAAAACCCACAAAAAACTATGGATGCTAGCTGTGAAAGCCTTTGACTTGACTAATAAATGACTCCTGATAATAACTAAATAATAAAATAATTATATAGTAAGCTAAGGTAATTACAGCAACAAAATAAAAGAATGATCTTGAAATCATAGATTTTGCTACCATGTCTAGAAAACCCCCCAAAAAGAACATCCAGCCAACCCATAGGACAGACTTTTCAGTGGATCAGTTGACATTGATAACATTACAATCTAAACCACGTTATTATACACAGAACTGAACCTGAAAAGCCTATGTATTTCAAAATATAGTTAGCTACTTCATGTGAACCAAGTTATATAGCACTTGCCACACAATTACCATAAAACTGAGTTTCATTCACAACTGAAAGGATTTTATGCTGTAAATTTCCACATCATAAAGACTAACATCAGTATTTTATGATGCAGCCCTACTAAAAACAGCACCTTCAAATGCTGGTGGGGAAACATGCTGTGCAGATTAGGATCTCAGTCTGTACCCAGCATTACAGTTTACTTTGCAAGGGAGCCTAACTTGGTATATTGCATCATCTGCCTGATTTGAAAACTGGATGCTGCTGACCGATGTAAATGGGCAGTGAATTCTAACACTGTAAAAATAAAGATAAAAATCCACAGTCTGAAAGTGAAGAGTATTTCAGTTAAATATAAATGTTATAACTGGGTTATTGAGATTGTGAAAGACTACAAAGACATAGCCGGGTTACTCTGGAAAATTAGTAGGCATCAGATGCAAATGTACATTTGAGGAAGCAGGCTCAAGTCTATGTGGAGTATCTATCATTAGAATCTGTATTATTTGTAGTAAGTTAATTATATACAGTGAACAGGTGCAACAGTATACACATTTGCATCTGTGGAAGTCGGCTCAAGTCTACGAAGACTCATGGTACCAGCTTCTTTCCTTCAGTCAGTCTCAAAGGTGCTACAAGATCTCCCTACATCAGTGGTCCTCAAACTGTGCCCTTTAAGAGATTTTGGACTTCAGCTCCCAGAAGCCTCAGCCACGTTGGCCAATAGTCTAGGATTCTGGGAGCTGAAGTCCAAAAGCCCATAAAGGGCACTACAGTTTGTGGACCACTGCTCTACATACTAAGTCAGTGATGGCGAACCTATAGCATGCGTGCCAGAGGTGGCACTCAGAGCCCTCTCTGTGGGCACACATGCTATTGCCTTAGCAGAGTTTGCCAGAGTTTCTTACTAGAAAGCCAGAGGGACGTGGCACTTTGCAATAAATAAGTGGGGTCCGGGTTGCAGTTTGGGCACTCGGTCTGTAAAAGGTTCTCCATCACTGTACTAAGTTATTACCATTTTGGATAAACTAGACATGGCAGCTCACTTGTGTTTGAAGCACAGACTTCTCCCAAGCAGTATTCACCAACTACAACATGTAATAAATAATAATAAATCGATTCCCTTAATGCACATTCCAGGTGCTTAATTCCCCTATTAACAATTCTGTGCAAAGGTACGCAGCAGAGTCTGCATTTAGAGCATTTTCCAGTGACACCTGCGCACAGATGCTGAAATTCTAGATGCGCCGACAGAGAAAAAGTCCCACTGAATTCCCATGTACACAGCACTATTATGGCAATTCGATATCACTTTAATTGCTACGGCTCTATCCTATGATATCCTGGGATTTGTAGTTTTGGTAAACTACTTGAAAGAATCCCTGAAAAGAGAGGGACTGAGGATTGAACCAGTTTAATTCTGCAATGTGTAGACAGGCACACTGGGAACTCTAGTTGGAAGCTGGACTAGTGCTTTCTGACAGGCAATTCCCAATCCTTCACTAAACTACAATCCCATGGATTTGGGTTGACCAGAGGTCCTGAACTCAAAGGAGGACAAGGCGACGCAAAATGTAAGACTTTGCTATGGAATTCTGGGAGTTGGAGTTTGCTCTGGGCCCCACACAAACTCCAACTCCCAGAATTCCATAGCCTTGACCCAAACAGACCTAAAGCGCTTCCAAACCGGGTTATCTCTCCAGTGTGGACGCAGCCTCAGAAAAGACTGGAAGGAACATAACAATAACAACAGCGGCCCTTATTACGGCGGATTGGGAACCTACACAGGACCGGCCTCCAAAGCTCCCTCACAAATAACTGCCATGCTCTCCTCTTCTGAGCCCCCTCCCGCGCATGCGCTCCCCTCTCGCTCTGAAGGCTACTCACAAAACAAACCGCGTCTGCCTCCGTCGCCCTCCACATAGAACGCCTCCGCACGCGCCCCCTCCCGACGCCTGCGCCGTTACCTAGGAGACAGACCTGCTCCCTATAAAAAGCCACGCCCTCCGCGAGACTCTCTCCCTCGTTGTCCAATCCTCGGTCCTCCGTGCCGCAAGGGCCGCCATTGCCCGGATGGAAATCACCATAGAGTTAGGGATGGGTTCACATATACAGTACATACAGTACACACAGTCAGCCCCCAACTTCCGGTTGGAAGCTTAAAGCGGAAGTGGGAGGGTCCCTTTGAGACTGCTTTGAATTGGCCTGGCTGAATGCTAGGGAATGCTGGGAACTGTAGTTTTGTGAGGCATTTAGCCTTCTCTGTCAGAGAGAGCTCTGGTTGCCATAAATTTCAAAATAAATAATCAATGTCAACTACACTTTGTTGTTGTTTTGTGCCTTTTATTGTTCTTCGACCCAAGGAGTGTCTGGGGCTGAGAGAGAGTGACTCTCTCAAGTGTAGGGTTACCAGAGGTCCTCTTTTTCCAGGACATGTCCTCCATTTCAGCCTTCTGTCCAGGAGGAATTTCAAATAAAAATGTCCTCCATTTTGACCCTGACTCAGAAGCACATTTACATTTTGATGTAAATCATTATGTTTTTAGCTTTTATTTTGTAACTTCCTAATTTCCCCCCTCAAATTCCCTATACTGTACTGTATTTTGTGGTGACTTGTTGTCATTTGCGGTTAGGACATCAGTTCACCCTGCTGATATATATATGGCTTTATGTCAACAAAACAGCCTCCTGCTTTCACCGACCCCACAACAGTGCCATTGTTTTTGTACACAACATATTCAGAGTTTTATATGTGTTTCAGCGGATTGCCATAATTCTCTACTATAAACCGGGACAAAATGTAGGACAAAATTTAGACCAAAATATAAGACAATTGTAGGATAAAATTTAGCCCAAAATGTAGGACATTTAAGGTCCTCAATTTTTTCTTAAATGTCCTACATTTTGGGCTAAATTTTATCCTACAATTGTCACATATTTTGGTCTAAATTTTGTGCTACATTTTGTCCCGGTTTATAGTAGAGAATTATGGCAACCTTACAATCTGCTTTACAGTTACGGCCATTACAGCCACTGAGTTACCATTGGAGCACTGAAGAGGCATTTTAAAAAGACCCATAGCACTGTGATTTAGGACCAAAAGGGAAAAAATGCATTTATTACTTGATCTGTGGGGCTGGTTAGGGAGTGTTGCCTCTTCCAGTGATATAGAGGCCTGTTACAGACGGCCAAAATAAAGCTGCTTCGGGTCTCTTTGGAGATATGCTGTTTAAATGATGCATGCATCCTAAGAATCTGGAAGCTGCACCAAAGCTGCCCTCCAGTGCTTAGGAATGGAGTGTGGCTTTGGCGCGACCTCCGGACTCGTAGGACCCATGCATCATTTAAATAGCATACCTCCAAAGAGACCCGAAGCAGCTTTATTTTGGCTGTCTGTAACAGGCCTAAGTGTGTTTTATTTTGTGGTTTTGTGTGTGTGTGTGTGTATTCTTTAACTTTTAAACTAGGGTCTTTTAAACAATGCCCTGCTGCTTGCTTCATTTTAAAAGTATGCTTGTCTCTCCACATTCGCTGGGGTTTGGGGCACAGGACCCCTGTGAATGTGGCAATACCGCAACTAACAAAAGCACTGTGTTTTTACCTGAGAGTACACCTCTCTAGGAATCTTTAGGTCCTCCAGTGCAACTCTGTGGTCAACATCTGCCAAACATTGACCAAAGAATTGCACTGGAGGAGCTACAGATGCCTAGTAGAGTGTTCTCTCTATGGTAAATGGTAGATAAATTTAGATAAATGGTAGATGTATGCAAATATGCATATATATATATATATATATATATATATATATATATATATATATAGTGTGGAGAAAGTGAATTGCCAGAAGGCTTTCTCTCTCTCTTACACTTATGTACTGTGGTTGAGTGGTGAGAGATTCAGGACCAAATAAAGAACATATTTTTACGAAAGATGTTAAATTGGGAAATGCACTGCTACAAGATATAGCAAAGGAAACCAATTTCGAATTTTCGATAGCTTTAAAAAATATTAGACAAGTCCATGCAGGACTGATGGCTGTTACCTCTGGCATCAGAGGCAGCGTGCCCTCTCTGGTTTTCACTCTGGCAAACTTAGGAACAGAGTATGACACAGTGCTGTTTTACTCATGCAATGCTAGTGGGCTTCCGAGTCTAAGCAACAATTCTGTGTGCATAGACTACTGGACTGAGTAGATCTTTGGTCTGCTCCAGAAGGCCTGTCATTTTCTTAACTCCTAATAGAAAATGATCTTATTCTGGGTATGTCTCTGAAACCAGTTGCTCTTCATTGGCTTATGACAACTATTTTACCTGTCCAGCAAAAATTTGTGGCTTGACAAGCTGCAAATGATATAGTTATACTGAAAACAGGTTTACTTGGAAGAAAGTCAACCAAAGTTTCTCTGTAATGTATTTCCTAGTGAAAATACATGATCATAATGCAGGAGAGGAGACGCTCTGCTTTGAATTAGTTATTACTTCTTTTAAGCAGGAAAAAAAGAAATAAACTTGTTAACTGGAAACTTGCTTTGACATCTGCAATTGATTCCTTTGGGTTGTTTTGGTTCCCATTGGCTTTAATGCTCACTTGGCTTAAAAAAATAAATAAAAGTGGATTCTTCATGGCCCATAGGAACTTTTCTTACCATATTTATATCATGCTCTACTAGGGGGAGGAAACTTCAACTCAGAAATAACCACCAGTACTGTACTTTTATTTGCTAATAAATATCTTAATAAACAGTCTTACTCCATCTGTAAGACCTGATAATGCCTCTTAGGAAATAATAGAAAAATAAAATACAATAATCATCAGTAACTTGTACGTTGTACAAATATCTTATTATGTTGCTCAGCATGTAGCTTTGCCAAACCCCATATTCTTTCTGCAAATAGATGGTATATGAATGCAATTCACCTTAAAACGCCCTAGTTATGAGAGCTGAGCATTTTATTACACTACTAACTTATAGGCATGCCAGCACATGAAAATTTACATGGAACATCATATTATTATTATTATAGTAGCAGATTTCAAATGAGGAAAATAATAACACCTCTCAAGTAAATGAGGATCACTTCATTTCTAGGTTAGTCTAGGAAAATATCTATATTTCCACTTGGGAGCACAGCTTGGTATGTCAGACTTTTGTTGGAAAAATATCCCTGTTTTACTGAAAGGAAGAAAAGTGCCAATGAAATATGAGTGACTGATGTCTCTTAAATGAAAATAATGGTGAACATTAGGGCACTGCAAAAAGGAAAACGTCAACTTTGAAAAACAGGCACCAACCTTTCTCTTCAAATGTAATACAGTAGCTTGAATCTGCAATAGTGGCAGTAAAACAAAGACAAATAAATATTCATAAACAGCAAGGGACATAACTTATAAGTCAAAGAGTAGAAACCTCCTAGTTTAAAGAATTATAGGTGCCACATTGATCAAGAGCCAGGGAGAGGGGAGGAAGATGTGCACATTCCAGTCAGTAGACATGGGAACCTGTGCATGAGTTGGTTTCCTCCCTTGAAATGGTTGTGAAGATTTTCAGATGGAGAGACTCTTGCACTTTTGTTGTCATTCCAAACTCTGCAGAGATCATTCATTGGATTTACATCCTGCTGTCAAGCTGAGGTTTCTCATTAGTACAGGAAAATGACTAACTTCCTAACATAAAAGATAGTTTTCAACATGATGTGAAAAGGAGATATGTGTGAAGACCTCTAATAGCTAGCGCAGTTTTGTTTTACATGTAGGCTGCAATCCTCTGAGGCCTTAGAGAATTGCAGACTTCTCTCTCCATGAGTAAAGAAGGAGGTCTGTTTCTGAAGAGACCCTCTTGGTTGTAGCAGCAACTATTACTCAGTGGTGGCGGTGGAGTGAAAGAAGGGTGTTGGGGGGGTGTCAAAGAATCTACAGTTTAAAGCCCCCCACCAGCCCTTGAAGTGGTATTTTTCCTCCCATTAGTGTCAATGTAAAGGGAAATTTTAAAAGCCAAAACAGGTGGAAAAATCACTGGAAAATCTATTTCATCCCTCATCTTCTGTCTTGGCTGATGCAATTGGCAGAGCTGAGGAAAGACTGCTCAACCAAGACCTTCCTTTGGCCCATAGGATTGCTCTGATAATAATGCCAGATTTTTAAAGCCATATGCTTCATGTTTGGGCATGGCTCTAATAATTATTGTTTGAGTGTTAGTCAAACACACCACACTGTTCAACACATTGTATGGCTCTGTGAGAAAAGCAAAGTGTTCTAAGTCAGCAAACATAGGATTATCAAGATAAAAATAATAAAGTTCTTTTAATTTTGCTTATTACAGTTGCTGATTGGAGCTCAGCCGAGAAAGCGTATCAATACAATGAGAGAGCATGAGAATAAGAGAGCTGTTTCTATGTTAACATTCCAATCAGTTTTTTTAAAAATGACAACCATATTTCCTAAGCAATAAGTAATGAAGAGACTAGAGAGATCAATCAGACAAAGCACTGAACCCCAAATACTGTTTTTACCCATTGTTTAAAAGTCATTTAACCACTGTTAAATCAAATCTAAAGATCTCATTAAAAACAGTAGTGTTTTATTGAAATATTAGGTTTATAGAACAGATCCTGAGAATTGCAGGGCTTGTTCCCTGCCACTTACAGGAATTGCACAAACTGGAATCAGGTCCTTTAAAAATAGCTGTGTGTTGTATTTTCTAATAGTATCAGTTATATAATCCATTCTAAACCTGCTTGAAAACAAAAAGGATCCATTCTTCATTTACCTATGCGATCTGCATATGCTACCATAATCTGAAGATGGGCTTGTGCTTTCATGATAGAAGTAATACAAAAACTCCAAGAGACCAAGCTGTTGAGAGCCGATGCTGTTAAGTAAATAAAATGTTAGGATTTTGGATTCAAGAAAAGTTGAGTTTTAAAACTTAGATGAGCATTGGGCTACTGATTTATCTAGAGATGTTAGGCCCAGGGAGGAGAGGATTTTTGCAGAGAAAAAAATCCTTCATTTTGTATTGAGGTTTTTTTTTGGAGGGGGGTGGTAGTGAGATTTTTTAAAACAATTGTTCCCCTGCTTTTTTAACCCTCCATATTTCTAGAGTTACTCCTGGACAGAAGTTCTACTGTTTTGACCAGCTTTATAAGCCTGTTGTAAAAATGAATAAGTATTCTGACACATTTCTAAAACTGTTAATAAAATAATTGATAATCTGTACATCTCTGGGGACAAATGTTATTTCATCTACTACAGTGACAGGTCAACATTTCACAACCAGAAATTCTCATGACTTATGAACCTTTTTCTTTAGTAACAATTAAGGAATCAGTCCTAGGAAAATCTTCTTTCAGACAAGCTCCATTGAAGTAAGTGAGCCTTATTTTCAAGTATGGAGGTTCTACATGAATTAATAGGTATGAGAGCTCATAAGGCATTTACTTGCAAATAAGTTTAGCTTGAAGTCAGAGGAGCCTATTTTCTTTAAGGTATGAGTTGGCTAGGACCCTCCTACATGAACTTGAACACATATACAGATGGCCCTTGGTATATTTTGGATTTGGTTCCAGAACTCCCTATGATATCAAAATCCATGGATGACCAAGTCTCATTATATACAATGGGATAGTAAAATAGGATCCCCTATATAAAATGGCAAAATCAAGGTTTGCTTTTGCAATTTTTTGGGGGGTAGGGGAATATTTTCAAGCAGTGGATTATTGAATCCATAGATACAGAATCTGGGATGCAGAAGGTCAACTGATGCATATGTCAATTTATTTTTAAAAAGTGTCATTAGCCAGTTTTGGAAAAGATCTTTACAGTATAGGCTGAAAATTTTATTACTGTTACATGTTGGGAAGTAGGCATTGGAGAGCACCCATCTATGGACTCCTTTGCAGCAGCATCCCTAATGAACCCATCCCATCCATTTCCAATAGGTGAGATTGCTTCCATTGCAGAATCCCTGTAGAATATATGCTGCTCTGTGACATTCACATGATATCTAGCATTAACAATGGACAAACAGATACACTTTTTAGCTACCTTTCCCCAAGAAAGTTGGGTTTGAGGTATACACATTTCCTTGCAATAGTATTTCAAAGCTCAGTGGGCTCCTAAAGCTAGGGCAATGCTATCAGTTTGCTGGTATCAGTCCAAGGGTGAGCAACTACAGCTGCTACCCCCCGGGAACCTATTGTGGACAACATTGACAAAGAACTGTAGAGAACTGGCTAAAAATTGTAACTGGAAATGAACAGATGTCTACTTTCAATTTTGATTGGGTGGTTGAAGAGTTTCCCTCCCTGCTAAGACCTTACTCTTTAGAGGCCTTAGGGAGTTGAAGTTGATGTATGTGTATGTTCATTTCCCCCTCCTTTTTGTTTCGGGAAGAACTTGGCATGGTCCAGGTAAAACCTAGGGTCCGCAAAAACCTTTGGGGCTGCACTTTTATGAACCTCTGCATTACTCCTCAGGAAACTTCAATCCTGTTGCTCTTGTTCCATCTCTCATTTTGCTCTGTTTTATATTTACCAACACCCTATCTGAAACTGAAAGCACTTTCTGCAGTATCTAAAAAGATGAGTGATGGCACTATAGCCAAATTTTTAAGGGTAAAAATTAGGACAGGTGTGGCCAAGCCACATCAGAGTGTGGTCAAACATTAAAGAGGAAGAACACACAAGCAAGAAGAGTCTGCAACAGTTTGCTTTTGCCTAAGACTAGAGGAAAGGGCAAGATTCTGCTCCTTCCTCTCTTCTTCATGCCTTGCTAAGTTAATTGAGTGCAAACTACTTTTGCACTTTGAATTCAGTTTGCAACAATTGAAGTAAGCTGAGGACAAAGGGGGAAGGTGGGAGGAGGAGAGAAAGTGGGACATTGTAAAAGCAGCTGAAAATGTGGGTTGACAAAGAATAAATTGGGACTGTTCCTGCCAGAATGGGACAGTTAGAGAGTATGTAGCTGAAAACAAATGATTTTTCTTTGCAATTTCTGTTCACACTGTCTTTGTGACGCTTTGAGATGCAGTCTTACATATGACAACTCAGAAATGTTAATGACTTCCTTTGAATGATACAACAGAAATGTAGCGAGCTGTATATAAATGTGGATTGATTTTTCAATTTTTTTTTTATAAAACTTACAGTACTGAGTTATGGTTCATTCTTTTTAAAGGAGTCTACATTTATAAAGAGTTTTTGACTATAAGAGGCTGAACTGAGAAGAGATACTTCTCACCAGACATACTGACATGCACTGGACATAATGAAGGCTTTTGCTATTGTTTCTTGTATTGTTGCTGTGTGCTTTCTTATTTAAGATGACCCTAAGGCAAACCTATTGCTGGGTTTTCTTGGGAAAATTTGTTCAGAGTGGGTTTGCCCTTGCTTTCCTCTGAGGCTGAGAGAGTGTGACACCCGGCGGGTTCCCATGGCTGAGCAGAGATTCCAACCCTTTTCTCCCAGTGTCCTAGTCCAACTCTCAAATCACTACACAACACTGGCTCTACACTATTGTTTATATGTACAGACATTTTAAATATTAAATTGTAATATTAATTTCCAATTTACTCAGCATTTAATATATCTTATTTAAAGGCAAGCTTACATTATCTCTTTATACTAAAGCACACTACCATTTAAT
>NC_056524.1:46664646-46759871 GCF_019175285.1 Sceloporus undulatus | reverse complement strand
AATCCTGTTTTTCTGTACAGTATTTCAACAATACTGTGTGAAGAGGAAAGTTATGACAACCTTTCACACTGCTTTTGAGGATACTGCAAAATATTTTCCTGTGCTCACTGTATTGCTTTTTTATGTACATTACATGCTTCTTTATGTATATATCACCTATTTATGATTCCATACCATTGTGATAACTCTTGTATATAAATTGTCCAAGTGAAATTAATGCAGTTTTTAATGGTCTTCTAATTTACTTACTTTAATTTTGCACTTGGAAATAAGGAGAGCCAATAGAATGTGCCAGGTCATCAGATGAGAATAGCTAGGATTCTTTTTTAAAGGTTGCATTTTAAGATAACAAGGCAGGATATTCGTAATAATAGAAAGATACTAAGTGATCTTGGAGAAACACACCAGTCTTCAAACATGTCTGCCTGAAGTGTTTATTGAAAAAAAATGTAGGAGCATTCTAGAATTTTTGTAGAATAAACATTTGGTATCATTGCTTTACATTGCTATGCCAGTCTGATTAGAAGCAATTCTCACTGAGGTCAGTGAGATTTGCTCCTAGGTAAGTTGTTATTGGATTATAGTCTTAAAGATAACACAAATAATTAAAGAAGCTTTCAATTCATCACTAGACACACCTGTTCCTAAATTCACCCTGCTCCATAACACTGGAAGTGCATGGCACTGCAGGAAAGTGTGCAGAGATCTTTGCAAAACACTCACTGTGCATATGGACATTTGAATAGTGACTTTTAAAGGGTAACAGGTCAGTGTTGCACTGTAACAGCAACCCATTCATATATATTAAAAAAAAGAGACAGAGAAAAGGTAGAGCATAGAAAACACAGCTATTACTTTGAGAAGTCTTGCCCTCTCTATCCATGCACCAGAAGTAATCCGAGGCTTCCCTGGCAACAACCAGACCATGCCACATTGCTCCTACTTATTGATCATTCTTGCAATGAAGCACCCTCTAACTAGTTACTGAATCGTAGTGGGGAATTTTATTTGTTTATTTTATTGGATTTATAGTCTGCCTTTCTCCCAAAATGGGATTCAAAGGAAAGGGAGGGACATCAATTATTTCCAGAATGAAAGAAAAAAAGATCACATTCCCAATGACTGTGCAGTACAACAACACTGGGAGAACTATGGCATCTTCTGATAAAGTTAGGCTAAAAGTGGGACTAAACCATGCTATGATGGTATAATGGCATGGTGTGATAAAGACCTTAATATGCACAAAAAGATGCTATGGCAGGTTGTGGGGATTATAAGCTTCAGTGTAGAAGCAAAACATAGATCCATAAAAAAAGTTTGTGTCTCACTTTGAACAAACCTGTCACTGTGGTTGGGACGGAGTGGATGTACAGAGTTTTTAAAGCAGGTGAGAGAGCTGACACAATGCAGAAGTCAGATGAAGATTTACTGTATATACTTATGTATAAGTAAAAATTGTAGTAAAAAAATTGACCCCAAAAATCTGAGTCAACTTATCCATGGGTCAGTTTTAAATACTGTACTTTTGAACCAACTTTTTTTTCTTTGCTTCATTCTTCAGATTCTTTGTTACAGGCTCCTAAATTTTATGGTCATATCAAAGTCCATAATTTTGTCCCCAAAACCTGCCCTCAATTTATATATGTGTGTTAAATTATAGATGTGTATATACAGTAGTATATATGGTAGTTTCAATAGAATATAACTGATATCTCTCCTTTGCTGGCATCCCTTCACTGGCTCCCACTCCCTTTCCGCATTCAGTATAAGCTCCTGCTGTCCACATTTAAAGCCCTCCATAGGCTGGCCCCTCCTTACTTATCAGACCTTATTTCTCCTCACCTTCCCACTAGGGCCCTCCGTTCTGGTAGTCAAGGTCTGCTGTCTCAGCCCAGGATTTCCTCTGCCCCATCTCGGATTCATCCCTTTGCACTTGCTGCTCCTCACTCCTGGAACCCTCTTCCCCCGCGACCAAGAGCCATCACTTCTTTAACCAGCTTCAAAACGGAGTTGAAGACCATCCTGTTCAGAGAAGCATTCCCAGGCATTGCATAGTTGTCACTTGCCTCCCTGGATGAAGATTAACCATCCATTATGAAACCAAGCCGTCCCTCCAGTCCACCTGCCTTGGTCCAGGCCTTGGCGGTAGAGAGGAACTGCTGGCCCTCATCCCCTTCCCCACCACTACTCCCTTCTCCTTTTGTGTCGTGTATTTTTAGATTGTAAGCCTGAGGGCAGGGAACCTCTAATTAAAAAGACTGTATGTACAGTGCTGTGTAAATTTACAGCACTTTATAAATAAAGGATGGTAATAATAATAATAATAATAATAATAAAGTAACACATCTAAAATTGTTTATATAACTGTGTACAAATTGTGGGCTTCTTTATCTTTTGGAACAACAACCTTAAAATGTATGTGCATTATACAACCATGGTAGTGGACAGTGAAATAACCTTTAACTCAGTTTATGAACATATATTGTCTTTTGCAAGTGGTCCTGAGACCTTACATTTAGTTTTTATTCTAAACGTAATATGGCAAGTGGCCCTAAAGGGATTTTAAAAACAGGACTGGGGAAACACTGGTCACAAAATAAATAACTTCATGTTTCCCACCTTTTTACATGTCTGAAGAGTCCAGTCCATGCAAAGCTGTTTTATACCAGGTCAAATGCTAGAACTATTAGTCCTAGCCACCAAGCAGTTCCCCCAGCCATTTTGCCATACCCAAGACCTCAAGGTTCTTCATTCTGGGAACAAAGAATACCTGAAAACAGTTAATCATTACTCCTGGAGCAGCAGTTTTGCAAGAAATGCCAGTCCAAAATGAGAAAGTAAAGGTTTTAGGTTAATTCTGCTTGGGCTTTTCTTACAATTGTTGGCCAATTTTGAAGGTTTGCAGCCTGGCACAGGTAAATATTTTGTCTGCTTCATCTGCTGCATTTAATCTACAGTCACTGAACAGTAACTCTTATGTTAAATACATCATGTTCAACACAAAGGAAAGTATGAAAATGATCCTTCTCTACTTAAAGGTGAAGGGAAAAAAAGTGAAATTAAGCTAGTTCCCTTCCCTGTTAGCTGAGGGCTAAAATTCAGAACCATGGACAGCGAACCTGGAAACAGAATCTAAGGTTAGATCTATCTGCTGATTTAAACCCACTTCTTTCAGGATTTACAGCCAGGCTCAGACAGGGCTTGGGGAACCATAACATAGCCATCTTTGAGACTGTTCTCACCCTCATTTCTACTGGTTCTCTACCTAAATCCTGAGACAAAGAGAGCAGGTTTTGCAGGAAACAGCTGTGAGAAGCAATTCAGTATACCCTAAAGTTGCAAGTGTTTCTCATTAGCTCTACAGGCCCCTATTGTTGTAGGTTGCAACGTTTCTAGCCTGTTTTTCTGTTCTTCTCATTGACCAGAACATTTTTTGTAACCATATTGGCAATCAAAACTTTTCATGTTCATGTGCTGTTGATTTACAAGTGTGTATACCAAACTGATGTTATAAAACATTTGATGTTATCAATAAAGTTGCTCCTTTTGCAAATGAAAAGCTCTGGTATGTCTATGCTTCCCTTGGGAGGATGGTCCTTGACCCATGCTAATTTTTGTCCCCTTCCTAGGCTGGCTCAGGGTTCACCCTCAATACCATGTTCCTAAGGCGAAACCCAGTGGGATTCGGGTGTTCCAGAATTTGCGCAACAAGTGCAGTAGCAAAGTATGAAGGGATTTCTACAGGGTGAAAGAGATTCTGGATTTCCTATTGTCCACACACATAGGTTCATCATAAGATAGCTGACCATGCCTCTTTTATCCTTAGACAGATTGTTTTATGAGGTTAGTCATGCTTCACCAACTAGAAAGGGAAGATGGCAGGAAATGGAAGATCCATACATATCTCCTAATAAGCCTTTCATGCAGCCTCCATATATGCTAAATATGGGAACAAAAATGAACTTTGTTAAACCATACAAAGTGTCCAACTCTGAAAGAATCTTGTCCTGTACCATATTTTCATTCATTTTGGTATCCGTGTCAGAAAAAAAAATCCACAGTTAGTTGATTCTCCTCCCATGTACTTTAACAATATTGTTTGTTCCATAACAATAACAAGACTTAAATTCAAAATCATACCAGTGGCCAACCACTAGTAAGATAGGATTTTGTTCCCCTCCTTTGTGCAGTCATGAAGGCCTCTTCTGAATAGTTTCCTCTGGGAGCTACAGAGGAAAGAGAGATGTGCTCTCTCTTGATTCTGTTAAAAGAAACAGCTCCATCTGTGAAACAACCCCTTTGGATCTTGGCCCAAGACCTCAAGAATAATATTCTGGCGTTTTAGGTCTGTAGACATTATGCACACTCCTGCTAAAACAGAAGATGGCATTCAACAGTGAGTGTATGTATGTGTGAGACTGAATGAGAGCATATGCATTTCTGTGTCACCAGAACTTTGCAGGCTGCCTCACTATTCATCATATTTCTGTTGGCATAGGCATCTAGTTTTATCTCCCAGGATGGTTTCTCACTTCTTTTCAGCAAAGACAAAAAATCTGAATGCAAAAGATCTAATATAAAATATACCTCCTGCAGGATATCACTGTACACATTAGAACCTATCATCATATCAACAAGTCATCATGATCCAGCCCGCCACGAGGAATAAAATACAATTTCAATTAGTCACCATTTATTTCAGTGTTTTAAATTGACTTTGAATATATTCCCATTTTCTAAATATTTTAAAGAGAAGTTATTCACTATTCACTGACTTGCCTTTTCAGTTTATATTTTCCAGAAAAAAATGGTATATCTATTTAATTAAATTCTATGTGTCTGCAAAAATCACATAGCTTTCGGCTGAATAGTGAATCCATTTGGGTAGAATTGGGAGATGTTTTGTACATACATATAAGATCCACATATATTATTTTGTAAAAATTGCATATACTTGAAGGGACAGCAATTTGTATTTATACCACATACTAAGAGATATTCCTATCAGAGAATAAACATATGAAACACCCTCTTAATATACAGCTTAAAAATTTGGAAATTGTATTTTAAGGGCATTCTTAAGGACAAAACAAGGAGAAAAACAAATAAACTCAGAACCATTCATACACAGCAAAAACAAAAAGACAAACAAAAACAAAAATCCAGGAGAAGATTTTAACGACCTTTAACCAAGATAACATTAAAGACTTCATACCTTTTCACTTTCTTTAGATGATTATAAAAATATATTTAATAAATGTTTATACTGTGATTTTATCTATCATTTTCTATTGAAAATATATATTTCCATTGAGTGATAAATCTGGAAACAAATTGTTCATATATTGTAACTACATGGAGGAATGTATGACATGCAACTTTTCAGCCATACAAATGGAAAGGTATAGATGCGCACGTTTATGTTTGTGGAAGGGCTGGTCCATGTAATTTTAACAAAAGTTGAGTGCTTGCAAGTAGTTTTAGTCCTTACGATATAGGTGTACCTCAGATTTAAATACATCTTGAAAGAAATCTTCTCTGCTCAGTGGTTTCAGATGTTGCCAAAACTCCCCTTTCTGCTAGATGCCTATCTGCACTTGCTCTTTGTGATGTTGAAAGCAGAACATGGACAGCAAAAAATTATCAGCTCTGTGTGCAAGTTCCTTTCAAATGTGAAGCACCTCCAGGTGAACATAGAAACTTAGAAGCATTCGGTAGGTGCCCCATTTCAGATCTATCAAGATTAAATTACTAAAAGGGCTCTCATATAGTATCTACTGAACAGACACAAAATCCACACCAGGTAAAAATGGTATCATTGCAGGTTTTAAAAAAGGAATCTTTTTTTTTTTTTTTTGCTGGTTAAGCAAAATTTTGTCCCTTTGTAAATGGTATTCCAGGCTTTTGCCACCTTACTAATATTCAAAGGGACTTTACCAAACAAACATCCATGAAGCCTCTTCATAGTGACTCTGCCTGACCAGCACATGCCTTGTTGCTTGAGGGCACTTATCTACAGTCTAGGATTTCAACAGAGCTCTGAAAGCTTACTAGCAAGCCTATTAGGAGTGACATAAAAGAATGAACACCACAGCTATGGCAAGTCCAAAAGAAAAAGAAAGATATACTTTATGGCTGCTTTCCCATAATACATAAAGAGCAACCTCCCCAACAAACCATAAAATTAGCATTTTCCCCAGAAATAATTTTGAAAGCAAAGTATGTTTCTTGCGATCCTGCAAACATGACCTCACATGCCAAATTGGAGTGTGCTTATATGAATGAACTTGAATCTGTTGGACTTGCAAACAGGTTCTCAAAATATTAGCATCTATTCAATGCATTTTGATCAATTACATTCTGGCTTTTTAAAAACTTTTTACTGGCTTAAAAAGGAAAAGGTAGCAAAATTTGAATTACAGTTGAATTATACTGAATTTCAGCAATAGAAAAATAAATAAGATATTAATGATTGCAAGCCATGTAGACCTGTCTACTGACACAATGGTAGTTGAAAGGATCAGCTGTCTTAGAAGATGTTCTTTTGTCTGCTAGTCTGCTTATCTGTCTGTCTGCTTAACACACATTGCCTTTGAATAGCTTTAGCCTTGAAACTATTCACTGTAAACTCTTAAGTGGTAAGAACCGTGGCATTCTTGCATGGTTAAATTCATCTTATGTCTCTTTTGTTTGCATGCTGTTCATATCCACTCCTATTGTATATCACAAATGTTTGAGTATATAGTATTGCTACATAATAACAGTATAAATGCATTGCACTGTCCCTATTTGTGAGATATGTGTAATTGTGCATGGCCTTCAGAGCATGCAGATGTGCTCATTTCTTGTACAGAGCAGCATATATATCCCATGCAGAGTCTGGATGATGTAGTCCAGTAGATCTATGAAAGTTTTGTAGAGGTACAGATATTTTAGAGCTTTTACTTTTAGGTATATTTTTATATGGCTATTACTAGTTTATAACTGGAAGGACTAAAGTATCTAAAGTATCCGATGCCTGATAAATTAACTCAATTTCTGTATGTCAGTCTGGTCTGTCTTATCAATAGATGTTGGTTGACACAGCTATTTCCTCTCTCTCTAGCCTATGTTACCAACCCCCTTTTTTTGCATTATACTGATAATTTGTGCCCATTGCTCATTGATGGATAATAGCATGATTCTGCTTGAATGCAAGTGAAAGTCACTAAAATGCTCTCCCATTTCTGTTGATTGGATGATGCAGCAAAGCAAGCAGGGAAAGATGACAATAGCCCCAAGACAGGGGGGAAAAAGCAGTAAAAGTGACATTTTCCATAGAATTGTATTTTGAAAATGTCTTTTAAATGTTTTGTTTTTAAATTAAAATATTGGTTGGCCTACCGAAAATAAGTATGCCACAATAAAACTGCCATAGTTAAAGAAAGATTTCCTGTGATGGAAAGAATAAATGTTTTAGAGTGTGAAGCAGGAGTACAAAGTTCTAATCATAAATTCTGCATAACTTCATTGTGCAGAACAGCTGATAACAATTATCTATTGCATGTTGTTCGAAACAACCGGTGGGGATAATTCATTATATAGAGACATATACAGAAGATTTTTAAATAAATGAGTAACAGTAAGCTACTCAATAATTAAATTAATTTTGCAAGTAATTACTCTGAACTTGATATCCAAACAAATAAATTTTAACACTTGGCATCACAAAAATGTGACAGCCTTTTATCCTTTCCAACACTTCAGCTTGTTCACACGTACAAGTAAGCACTAAGTTGTCATTGTTCATTTGGCCAAGAATTCTTACAACTTCCATACCAGCAATTCAACTATTACAAAGTAAACATAACAATACAACCTATATATTTGGAATTTAGTTAACAATAAAATAAATATTTATGTCAAACTCTTTTTCTTGATTGCACATTTTATACTGGAAGCTAAATGGTCACAAAACATGAAAAGAAATATCAATTACTTTTTTTTGTAATCTACCATCAAATTCTAATACATCAAGAAGGTAGCCACTCTAAGCCACCAAGGCTTTAATTTTCAAGGAAGTCAATGAAAGTTTTCCGAATACTTTTACGGTTATACAAAGTTTCACATCCATGCTGAGCTATTCACCATTGTATAGCCACAGTCTTGAAGTGGGCCGGGATGATATTAGCAATTAATTGAGGGAGAAACTATCCAGTGTGGTTTTAAAATTCCGAGATGGAAGTATTAACATAAACTTTACGTGTTTATAGTATGAATAGGAAGTTGCAGTTCCTGAAGCTGGGAAGAGCAGAAAGAAGGAATAAGGGTATCTTCCATTTTAGAAATGCTGAGGCACAAAACACAGTCACTTCTAGTATTTTCATACATGAAATCCTTTTTCCTGTATGTGCATCATGTGTAATCGTAAAGTCTGTAAACTGCTCACTATTCGTCTCTGGTGTCCAATAAGTACAACACCAATTCTTCTAATGTCACTGCAAAACAAAGATAAGTTTAGGAATGAGACTGGCAGAAGCAGGTTGAGAAAACATGGTCAACCCACCAAATATTTTGCATGATCTCTGAAATGATTTAAATGGGATGCAAGTTTTGAGATGTTACATTTAAAAGAGAGCCAGGAAAGCCACACAAAAACTATCTTGGAGTTAGTAATTTGCCCCAAAAGATACTCTGTCATCAGTCTGAATGCTGTTTTAACATTATTTTTGGTTGTCAAAATTACTTTTTGACTGTAGTTTTCATTATGATTTTAAAAATTATTTCTGTAACATTATTTAATTTAGATATTGTAAAATGACTTGTAAGGTGGGCTGTTAATATATTCTCTCTCTCTGTCTGTGTGTGCATGCACGTGCACACACACATACACTTGTGTGTACAAGAAAAAGTGTGTTTGAGGGAATTTACCTTAAAAAAGAGAAGGAAATGAATGACCCAGCTATGGTGCCAAGAATATGGGATAATCCTGAGAGAGAAGATGGTGAGTTCAAGATATGGGTTTGTTTTCTAAAGTTCAGCCCCCTCATGTGCCTTGTATTCCAGATTATGGACAAATTGTATATTTTAGATGTGAGAATTTGCCATTCTCTTGGAGCAGTAAAATAAGTTCAAAGGTGTGATTTGTATTCTGAGGCTCAGACTCTACCTTTTGCCTTGTATTGCAGGATTTCACTTTCAGCTGCAATAGTTTGCGTTCTGTGTCTTGTGAGTACTATTTGGCATTGAAGCTATTTCATTTCCTCATGAACTACTGCATTTCCTCATAATTCCAAATGTGCTCACTAGCACAGAAAAATTGAGGACTTCTGTATGCTTACAGGATAGTATACTTACTCAATAGTCATTCTTGAAACAAGATCCATAGTTGTGTACCCTGCTGCCATGAAGTTAGTTTTGTACTGGCCCATTTTTATTGAGTCCAGCCAATCGCTGACTGATACAAAGAAAGGATATTCTGGAATTTCACCAGGTGAATCTGGCATTCTGCAGAAAGAAATGTAGGTGCAAAACATGAAAAGAAATGGACAAGAAAACCCTCCAGGATATTAATGATTTTGTTTTCTGACATCTTATTTCTTAAGTTACATGAAAAATAAATCAAGCAGTAAAGTTCAGATTCTAATCTAAGAACACAGTCATTTTCACAACAGTAGATCGTTCTTATATCACAAGTTGCTTTGTAGCTTTAGTTTCATTAAAAGAAACAACTCAGGTTTCAGAGCAAAATAAAACATTTTTTCTATTTGATTTAATATAATTAAACAACCCCCCCCACACACTTTGTAACCTTTTATACAACTATGTGCATGTAAATTGAACTGAATGGAGTTTTATGCTGAGTCATATGTCTAGTACTATAAAACATTAGACTACAATTTTTAGAAGAAAGGGAACTACACAGTTTCTACAAGTTGTGGATATTGAATTCCTATGGGGTAAGAATGCTGAAGAACTCTGGCCTGTATCCTCACCTCCAAGATTTAATACATGTATCATATAACTAAAATATTTATTTTGGATATTGTTGCTTTACTATTTTGTCTTTTATTGTTCAGAATGGTACATTATTTGTATCATATGAGTATCCAATTGTCACGTAAGGGGTACACTTTCACATGGAACAAATACTGAACTAAAAGTTAATGGTGCTTTGATATGTAACATATTTATCATACTGTCAGTAGTATAAAGACCAGACAAAGACTTTCAACTCATCTCCTTATTTTCAGTGTATGTTCCTTCTATGATAAACCAGTTAAAAACACTTGTTTTACAATTAAGAAGCTAGGGAAATAAATAACAAGTGGTGTTAAATAGCTTTATTTCTGCACTGTGGATATAAGTCTTAAAGGGGTTAAAATCCCATATAAAGGTTCTAACAGAGAGAGAAAGCCAGTTTTCCTTACCAGAAAGCTTCACAGATCCTGCTATTAGATCTGATACGAAAGGTTATTTTACATATTTGAGAACTTGTTATATTTTTAACTTTGCTTATTCTTCTTGTGCTATGATTGAACAGCTGTTAAAATTTGTAAGATTTTCTTACAAGTAAAGAAACTGTATAACTGTGGCTGAGAAGTTGTCTCTGGCATAAACCATGTGGATCACAGCATTTGCACAGGGGTGACACTTGGTCTGGGAAAAGACTGGGAATGTTAAATTAACCATCTAGTCTAGCACTGGCAAAGTACAGAGCATATTTTTTCAGAAGAACTCTATATTAAGGCATATGTTCCCCCAGTCGCATGGTCTATACAGTGGGCCTTGGAATCTGCTGGGATTTGGTTCCAGCCCCCCCCCCCCCCCCGATACCAAAATCTATGGATGCTCAAGTCCTATTATACACAGTGGCATAATAAAATGGTGTCCGTGATATAAAATGGCAAAATCAAGGTTTGCTTTTTGGGATTATATATTTTAAAAATATTTTCAAGCTGTGGATGGTGAAATCCATGGATAAAAAAAATCTGTGGATATTGAATTAACTTATGAAAATTTCTAATAGAGGCTTCAAAATTACAAGAAACAAAACAAAACAATTTAGCAGAATCATAAAAATTGCACCAGGTAGCTGCAATAGTACCCATGGTGACATTCCATTCCACATTACCATCCTCTATGTGGACATGTCACTTGAAACACTGAAAACCCATTTCATGGGGAAAAAATAATCTGAACTTTCATTCATGCATCAAGTACAGGGTAAAATGAAAAAGGAAAAGTTAGAATGCCACCATGAAAGCTGATGGAAAGGAATGGGCCACTTTCATACTCAAACCTCTCATTTTGTGCATTAACATGGCTTTAAGTGGTAGCTGTCACATAAAGATCATATAGGTGAATCTTACATAAGTACATCCTCCACTAGCGTATGAAGAGAGCTTGGGTTGCGTATCAATTTATCTAGGAAGCTGACAATGTCAGTGAACTTCGGCCGATGGTTCCTTTCCTTTTGCCAGCAATGAAGCATTAGCTGGTGGAGAGAAGCTGGGCATCCCATGGGAGCAGGAAGCCTGTAACCTTCTTCTATGGACAGAATGACCTGAAGAGGAAAAGAGAGGGAGAAGCCAAAGTGACTCAAGCAATTCATGCAAGCAATTTCATATGCAAGTTAAAGAATGAGACCCCACATGCTCCACAGTTTCAGTGTTAGACTAGGGGACCATGCTTCAAATCCCTGCTCTGCCATGGAAACCCATGACCTTGAGCACATCACACTCTCTCAGCCTCACAGAAAGAGCCAAAGCCTCTCTGACCACATTTTGCTGAGAAAACCCCACAATAGGTTTGGCTCAGGGGTTTTCATGTGGGATTTTCTTGGCAAGATTTGTTCAGAGGATGTTCACTATTTCCTTCCTCTGAGGCTGAGAGCATGTGACTTGCCCAAGGTCACCCAGTGGGTTTCATGGTTGAGCCAGGAACTGAATCCTTGTCTCCAGACTCATAGTCAAACCACTATGCCACACTGATTCTCAATATATGCATTACAGAGTGATTTTATTTTGAAAATCTTTGTTGCACTATTAGCTGTATTAAAATTGAAGTCTTTTCTTGTAAAATTGTAAGCATTACTCTTCTTTCATGAGAGATTAATGAAATGGTTTGGTGGTTATTACAAAACCTGATGTCCCCTTTCTTTGGGATTAGAATATATCTTGAGCATTTCTAGTCTGTCAGCCACTATTTTGTTTTCCATATTTACTGAGAAAGTTTTGTTAGAACTTGGATGGATTCTGTCTCTATAGCATATCATCTGTTACTGGTGATTTACTTATTCCTTGTGCTTTGAGAACAGCTTCCACTTTTCTTTAGAAAATAGTAGGTTATCAAATGTTTCTTCCTGAAAGGAGTCTGTCATCCTCTAATCTCTTTTTAATAGTTCTTCCTTGTATTGTTTTCAACTTCTTTTTGTGTATGTTCTGATAATATAATAACTTCCTCTTTTGAATGTCCAGATCGCTGCTCCTCATTTAAATTTTCTTTTGATTTGTTAGATCTTGCAGAAGAGGTCTCCTGTTCTTCCCCTTTTGTTGGTCTCTTCTATATCTTTGCAAAGATTGTTATAATAGTTATCTTCATCTCTACACACAAATTGCTCAACAGTTACATTCAGGATTCTGACCCTATTTCTGTTACCTTTATTTTTGCTTTTTGTCTCTTTACTGTTTGAAGAGTATCATTAGTTATCCAATGAGGATTTTCTTTCCTTTGTCAACAGGATAGTCTTTTTGCTCTCTTGCCTGATAATGCGCCTGGTTTCAGTCACACTTCTGATTCCCAGTCAAGTAGGCTTACCGCTGCAAATCTGTTATTTTTATGGTCTTTGGATCCTGCAGGGATATTATTTAGGTTGTACTTTGGGACTGTGATTGATTTAGTGTACTTCCTTAGCTTTATTCTTATTTTTTTATATTACCCTGTACTGTTGGACATGATAAATTAGCCATGCTGATGAATACCCAATGTGGGTCCTAACTTCCATGACTATCTAATCTCCCTTTAAAGCCACTCAAGTTATCACTACAACTATCACTTCATTTTGAAGCAGTGAATTCTACAATTTAACTCTGTGCTATGTGAAGAATTAGTTCCTTATATTCATACTGAATCTCCCATTTTTCTTCCTCTTCATTCCAGCTTTTGCCTTTACTAGGCAGCACAAACTTTCTTGTCTTATGTGCCAATCTTTTAACTATTTCAAAGGTGGGGAAAAGTGAAGCCTGCATGCAGTTGCCCAGTCTGTAACTATTTGAAGACTTCAGAGGCCCTATATGGAATCATAGAATCATAGAGTTGGAAGATACCGCAAGGGCCATCCAGTCCAACCCCCTGCTGTGCAGGAAATCACAATCAAAGCATCCCTGACAGATGGCCATCTAGCCTCTGTTTAAAGACCTCTAAGGAAAGAGACTCCACTACACTCCCTTTTGAGCCTGTGTAGAAATGAATATCCCATGCCTGCCTTGAAATTCATCTTTGTTAGGAAAGGCTAGAGACAGTTTTTTAACTAATGAAAACTGATTAATCATATAAAAATTATCTGGGATGTTCATTACTAGGGTCTTCATAATGTGCATACCTCTTGCCAGGTGCTTAAATGCAACAGTCTTGGAGCTATGGTAGAGACACACACATGGAAACACTCACTCATTTTCGTTCATCACTGTAGACAGAAATGTGAGTTTACTGCCTCTTAGTTTAGTATTCTCATACTGAAACAAATGCAAAGCCAAATGGAGAAACTAAAAGTATTATACATTTTTGAATTTTATTTCTTTTAGTACTTGTTTTGTTTCTGCCCTGTATTTCTGTGTTTTACTAAAATATATTTGTTAAAAATATTTAATGCTCTTCTTGGTTGCCCCTCCATTCATTCTTTACATAATCTGTTTAGAAAAGATAAAATACAATTCTAATAAAATGAAACAAAAATAAATAAATTAATAAAATACATACTTTGTAATCAAATTGAGGGAACTTCTAAAAGCAAAGCATTGCAACAATTATTAAAATCTTGCTGAAACTGTATAGTTTCCCCCTGCTACCTTAAAGGCCAGTAATGAAGGAGTGAGCCTGTGAAGCAGTTTGAAGAAGGCTGTTAATTAAATGTTATAAAATGTACACCTGACAGAAATCTACCTGCTATATTTTGCATCGCTGAACACTTTTCAAGGGCAAACCCACAGACAGCAGTAATCTGCACGTGAGCAGACTGAGGCATGGGCAACTATGGACAAGGCTGCCTTGCACAGGAAAGGATGAAGTTGGCATCTCATTCAAGGCTGGCCATTGTTATCACCTGATCATCCCGGAGCAGTACTGGATCCAAGAACACTCCCGAACTGCATGTCTCATCTTCCAGAGGGAGTGCAACCTCACGAAAAGCAACGTGTTCACCCAATCCAGGGATAACTATCTCATTACCAAGAGGTCCTCCATCTTGTCTAGACAGTGCCATGGTTTAGTCACACATATCTAATATCTAGGCTATGGTTTACAATTTCCATAGCCTGCCTTGCGTCAAATGAAAAAGATCCAGAGCTGGGTTGCAGTGGCATCATTTAGGTTGGTGTCACCTAGTGAGGCAAGGGGGGGGGGGAAGAGTTGCCTTGACCTCCTCCTTCGCCACCTGCCTGCCCACTCAGACTGCTACTGAGGGGGGTATGCTGCAGTGCTGTGGCTTCTAGAGTGACCACCCCTCTGGAAAGGCTTTCAGGGTCCCTTGTGGCTGCAGTTATGCTGGACCATGAAGGCCCTTGCAGCCCCTCCCTCCAGGTGTCCTATTTTGCCCTTGGGAAGCAAGCCAAACTACCAGCTCCAAGCTTCAGTGTCTCAGGCAAGGAAATAGAGTAGTATCTTGGCTCCAAGAAGATTGCAAAGAAAACAGTGGTTCTTTAATCTAGTCATGAGTCAGCAGTCAGTCTGATACAGCAGTCCAAAGGGGGTAAACAGAAGATGCAGGCAGAGTTCAAGGCAACAGGCAATCAGTCCAGGAACAAGGCAACAGCAAGGCTTCTCTCAAGAAAGATGGATAGTTCTCAGCCTTTCTGGACTGAGGGAGGTGTTGGGATATTTATAGCCGATCTGGATCTCACAGGTGCTTTCTATTAGCAGCCTGATTTTTAATCACAGAGATTGTTTGTGTCTCTCCTTTTCCTGGTATCTCTCTGCGGTGGTAGATGCTGGCAAGTCTGCATTGTCCTGTGGGGAGGAAGCTGTTGTGAATGTGGCTCTGGTGCTGCTGGGAGCTAGGTCCCTGTGCTGGCTGCAGGCTCACCTCCTGGGGCAGCTCTGGCATAGTCCCCGGGCTCTCAGCCTCTTCATCTGATCCCTTAGAATCAGAGGACAAGCAGGGCATGACACCTGGAAACACCTTCAGGGTCAAGTTCAGCTGTAGCCCTGAAGGCACTGCCCCCCCTCCCCAGCTGCTGCTACTGGGGGAGGCAGCACTGTGGACTTCGGAGGGCCTGTTTAAGGTCTGGGGTGGCTGCTGAGTGAGTTGGAAAGTGCCTTTTCTAGCTTGCCCTTCTAACAGTGCCAATCCCTCTGAGTGCACCACCCTGCCGAGTTACAGACCCCTCTGGAATGTCACCTGGTGCAGCTTGTATCACCTGCATCCCCTCATGATGCTACTCCTGGGTTGTATCAATGTATTGATGAGAATCAATCTCAAACTACAGATGCCTCAGATAGATGTTAAAAGATATGGGAGACTATGAAATACATCTCCAAGAAATCACAAAAGCCAAGAGGCCAAACAATAGTTTCTCAAGACTCTTTCTAAGAATGTTCAGCCAAACATGACTAGAAACACCACAACACAGTGTCTTGATGTCCCATACCAGCCAAATGTCCTAACAGATTGCCATGAGCAATGTTACTGCTGAGAGGTCCAGAAGAACCAACAGGGAACTACTAACAAGGTGACCAAAGTTTTAAACATGTGAAGTACTCTAGCTCAAATATTCCACATTCAGTCCAGAATTCTGTTTCTCATACTGATCAGCAAGGCTTCAAAGCAGTAGTCCTCCTGAACAACCGGTATTAAGTACTGCATCTGTAGTAGCTGCTTTGGGGCCCACATAGGAGAAAAGTGGGATATTAATTAATTAATTAATTAAATAAATACTACCTCTCAGTGTGGATGTTTACTGTAGCAGTGTATCTTGCGGCCCTGTGGCCATGAGTGCCTCCCCACAGAAAAATCCCAAAGTAGAGAATTTGCATATAAAATCTACACAGTCCAGTATCGAAGATGGTGGGCAAATATCCTGAGGTGAGTCATTTGAGAAAATGTCAAAGGAGCATTCACACAGAACTGTTTCATCTAGTTTTATGTAGACTTGCTTCACGTAGTGACTGATTTTTATCATGTCCTAAACCTGTCTTTCAGCTCAGTCTGTTAAGCTTTCTACTTTTCATGCAAAGTTCAACCACACTGGCTAATGGTTATTAATTAAGCAATAAGGAATGAAAGACTGCACAACACTCATAATTAATGGACATCTCTAGTGTCTGTCATTATGCACAAATCAGTACCAACACAGCTTTGAATGACTACAATAATGTAACAGCTAGACAGGTAACCTATTTTAGAGTATTGTACTTATCTCAGAGTAATAACATTAGTATGAAAAACTCATCAGTATATTAATATACAGCAGATAGGCTCTGCATTTTCAAGTTATGGTGCATTAAATGTAATCTGACATCCTTGTTGAGATTTGTTGTTAGCTGTTTTCAGGACGATCTTGACTCATAGAAACCTTGTGAATGAGACATCTCCTCTACGTTCCTGCAGTCTCAGGCCTGTGACCTCCCTGATTGAGTTTATCCATCTGGCATGTGGGCTTTCTCTCTTTACACTTCCCTTCACCTTCCCCAGCATATCAAAGGTATATTTGGTTAGGATATGTGAGAGAACTCTGTTGATAGCCACAGGTTGTGAAGCCTTTTTGCATAGGAGGCTAGATTGGTCCCCTCTCTGTTCTCTTTCTCCCAGCAAGCAAAGACCTTTTTTAAATTTAAACAGGATTTTGGCTGTTAACTGTTAACTGATTGTTTAAAAAGGGTATTTTATTGGGGCATGTGTGCTATAATTTTTATTCCCAGCATTATGATTTTGACTTTTACAAATAGTTATAAATTTGTACTGTTTAAACTTCCAACTAATGTTGACCCTAAGGCAAACCTATCATGGGGTTTTCTCGGCAATTTTTTTTCCCAGAGGGAGTTTACCTTTGCCTTTTTTTGAGGCTAAGAGAGTGTGACTTCCTCAGGGTTACCCAGTGGGTTTCCATGGTTGAGCAGGAATATGAACCCCGGTCTTTAGAGTCCTATTCCAACACCCAAATTGCTAAGCAAGGGTAAGGGAATAGCCCCCTGCACCACATCCAAAAAGGGAGAGACATACATATAAATTGCACTTACATGGATGCAGGTCAGCAACATGATGGCAGTGTATGTAAGAAAACTATGCACTGCAATACTGGGCTCATCCAGAAGGGAAAGTCTCCCTGGAAGTACTAAGAGTTTCACATTCTTTCTGATTGATTTTATCTGCATGTTCCCAAGTTTGCATCTATACTCTTTCTTGAATTATCTCAGGTTTCCTTTATTCCCTGGTCCCATGTGTTCTTTCTCCTGCCCATACCATTGATCAGGTGTCATTTGTCAAGAAAAAAGCAACATGGGATATACAGTAAGTGAAATAAAACATGTATGTGAGAGTCAGGGTGACTCAGCAGAAGCCAATTGAGAACCACACAGGTGTAAATGGTAATACAATTAACAAGTCCTGAATGCCAAGGACAAGAAATGTAAAGTGGATAATTGGACACACCTGACAATTGTTAAGTGGTCAAGGCTGAGATGATGAAATCATTAATTGTAGGATGAACCAAGAGAACCAATGAGAATGATGTACACGCCTACTGGGTGGAAACAGACAACAGTGGGTGGTACCATGCATTGACTATAATAATGACTATACATCCCAATGTATTTTGTGGGTTGTAGTAGTGGGTAGTAGTAGTAGGAGAGAGGAGTAGTGTATTGTTGTGTTGGATAGTTTTGGAGCTGTATATAGTAGAATAAAGTAGATCTTTTATATAAGACTACTGAGTTGTCTGGTGTCTTGGGTGAAGCTACAAGAACCAGCTGGATCCTGAAGAAAGGTGAAGACTTCTGTGGAAGCAAGAGTGAGAAGGCTTGGAGAATTTGTCGGGGTCTTCAGCCTATTCTCTGTAACTCTGCTAAGCTATAACCACTGGCCAAAACTGGTCAGCGCGGTGCACAACCAGGTGGTGAGTTCGAGCCAGAGGTGAAGAGCTACAACTCCCATCATCCCTGACATCATATGCATTATTTCAGTAATTGACTTTCACCAGTTTCCACTGTGACTTGTAAAATTATTGTTCAGGAGTCCAAGTGCTGAAGTGCTTTAGCATTATGACAGTACTTTAGCATCATTTGTTTTAGTGCTAGCATACCTCTTTCTCTCACTTGATTTCTGCTTAATCCATATCTACAGGCAGTGGCCATTTTAACTAGTTCTGGAATAAGACAAGTACAGATACCTTTCATTTTGGAAAATACTGATTTAATTTAAATTGACCTGAGCAATAGGACTGAAAAGTCCTTGGTAATGCTGGGAGTCCCCAGGAAATACTTTGGGATGAAGAAAACATCTTGTGGATCTTCAAACTTGTTTATATAGGATCAAAAACTGGGACTTTCAGAAATGTTTTTCTCTTCTGGTGGGTCTCATTGACTCACTTTGACCACATTATTTTCATATAGAGCAATGATTTTCACATGGGAGATCATGAAAACCTATTGGTGCTTTTTAGAAGCACTGGGGATGTGCCAGGCTGAGGGAACATGTCCTGGAGACAAGGGAGCACAAGTGTCCTAAACTGACAGTCCTAAAGAAAGAAACATATTTTTTTTTGGGGGGGGGGAGATTCATCTTGGTAAAAGCAATTCCTCTGCTTCCATTTGTTGTTGTGGTGTACTGAGTTCAAAAAAGAAGCTGAAGTGGTTGGGCTAGCTGCTAATTTTGTCCTACCTGCAGTCAATCTAGTCAAATCAATGTAACTTAAATTGGTCATGCTTTATTTATATTTTTGCTGCATGCACTTCATTTCCTCAAAAAGACTGCCTTTCTCCTTTGAGAATTATGTGCATGCTCGCACAATTACATATAATAACTAGAGATTTAAATATGTCTAATAATTGGAATTGGATAGCCACAGTGACTATATTAGATTTATTCCTTGTAGCTGATGTTGCTATAATATTGGAAGTGATGATGATGTAAATGTTAGTTTACATCCTGTTCCATTTTGTAATTGCTTAAGAAGCCTCAGGGTCCATATTAACAACACTAAAGACCATATTTAGGGTGTGTTCAGTTGAATAGGCCTGCAAATAGTTACCTGTAGTGATCTGAAATACTTACATCCTGGTTAGACATTTCCCAGTATGGCCGTTCTCCATATGACATCACTTCCCACATCACAATCCCATAACTCCATGCATCACTTGCTGAAGAGAACTTTCTGTAGGCTATAGCTTCAGGAGCTGTCCATCGGATAGGAATTTTTCCACCCTGGAAAATATGTTTAAACATAATATATAGTTTGTGAGATGTGCCATTCTGCTATTTACTTATTAGTCTAAATATATGTGCAAAAATAAAGGGGTATGTATTTAGCTGGTAACAGAAATATCTTAGGTAAAGGTAAAGCTAGTCCCTTGATGTAAATGTCTAGTTGTAACCGACTGTATGGGACAGTGCTCATCTCCGTTACTAAGTTGAAGAGCCAGTGTTGTTTGAGGACTACTCTGGTGCTTGTGCCACCAGCCTGACTGCACCAAACACTGTTATCTTCCCACTGAAGTGGTACCTATTTATATACTTGCATTTGCATGTTTTTGAACTGCTAGGTTGGCAGAAGCCTGGACTAGTGACAGGAGCTCACCCCATCATGCAGCACTCAGGCCTCAAACTGCCAACCTTCCAATCTTCCGATCCTTAGAATTAACGCCTTAACCACTAAGCCACTGCATCTTATTCAGTAATAAATATGGCACTGTTACAACAGTATCATAATTGAGACTCAAAATTATCTTAGTCATCTACTCTAACACATTTCACATTATTTAAGATTCATGTAATTAATCAGGACAAATCTAATGACATCTTCTATACTATATCTGAAAGCTCAACAAACATAACAAATTGTGTGTTAACTAAAGAGGTAAAGCACCCAAAGCAGACTGAATGAGGTAGAAAGTATTACCATTGACATTTATCATTATTTAGATTTTAATTTTTTTTCTTGAGAGGTTATAAACAAAATGGTACACACACAAAAAAAGCATTATTTAAATGGATACATACTGTGTAGGTTTATACCCGAAGCATTGACATTATATTCTCCATCTTACAAATATTGCACACATGCTTTTTTTATACTTTTACACTTACTCTGTGATGCATCATCATTCTGCTATCTTTAGTAAAAGAGGGGAAAATATGGCTTATTTGCTAAAGTCTTTCTGTCTCTGTTACACATACACACAAGATATATGCTAATTCAGTGGAGTGTAAAGCATATGAAATGCAAAAGGGGACATTTATGTATGAAGCTTAAATATTTACATTGCTTATGGATTCATACATACAAATCATAACTTAAATTATTCAGTGGTTCCTATACTGCTGTATTTCACAACAGCTGGGTGTTCTGCATTGATTGAATTTTTAAAAAGCCTAATGTAAAGCTGGGCCAAAGAACTCTTAAACTGGGACAACCTATTGGTTTGACCAATTCAACAGCAACTTCATAGAATCATAGAAACATAGTGCTGTAGAGTTGGAAGAGACCACAAGGGCCATCCAGTCCAACCCCCTGCCATGCAGGAAATCTCAATCAAAGCATCCCTGACAGATGGACATCCAGCCTCTGCTTAAAGACCTCCAGGGAAGGAGACTCCAATACACTCCGAGGAAGGAGTGTGTTCCACTGTGTCAGGAAGTTCCTCCTAATATTGAGATGGAATATCTTTTCCTGTAACTTGTGGAATTCTAAATAGTACACATAGGCCTGAAACAGATGAGTCAAAAGGATGGCAGTGGCACTGCAGCAGCACTGTTCACACTGGGGCTGTGGCAACTGCACACTCCCAGCCCTGGTTTGAGCTGTTGCCACAATCCTCAACAAGACCACAGGAAAGAGTGAATTTTTCCCACCCCTTTTTGGCCCAGTGATGGTGCTGCGTCTCCATGGTTTCCAGCTGTGCTTATTATTATTATTATTATTATTATTATTATTATTATTATTATTATTAACCTTTATTTATGAAGTGCTGTAAATTTACACAGCGCTGTACAAGCAATCTTTTTAGTTAGACGGTTCCCTGCCCTCGGGCTTACAATCTAAAAAGACATGACACAGAAGGAGAAGGGAGTGGTGGCGGGAAAGGGTAAGAGGTCCAGCAGTTCCTCTCTACCTCCAAGGCCTGGACCAAGGCAGATGGACTGGAGGGAGGGCTTGGCTTCATAATGGATGGTTAATCTTCTTCCAGGGAAAATACATACTCTCAAGTAGGATGATGCATATACAGTACATAGCAATACAGGAAATGGTTTGATAAACAGGCACCAAAAGAACATCAAATAGTAAGCAACAATTATGCAATGCCTGGGAAGGCTTCTCTGAACAGGATGGTTTTCAACTCCGTTTTGAAGCTGGTTAAAGAAGTGATGGCTCTTGGTTGTGGGGGAAGAAGGTTCCAGGAGTGAGGGGCAGCAAGTGAAAAGGGGCGACTCCGGGATGGGGCAGAGGAAATCCTGGGCTGAGACAGCAGACCTTGACTACCAGAATGGAGGGCCCTGGTGGGAAGGTGCGGAGAAAGAAGGTCTGATAAGTAAGGAGGGGCCAGTCCATGGAGGGCTTTGAATGTCGACAGCAGGAGCTTATACTGAATGCGGATAGGGAGGGGGAGCCAGTGAAGGGATGCCAACACAGGAGAGATGTGGTCAGAGCGGTGGGTGGAAGTGATAATGCGTGCAGCTGAATGCTGGACAGAGATTAAAGGACGGAGGTGAGAAAGAGGAAGCCCAGCCAGGAGGACGTTACAGTAATCAAGTCGTGAGATCACTAGGGCATGGACCAGGATCTTGGCAGTAGAGGCGGAGAGATATGGTCGGATTTTGGCAATATTGTACAAAAAGAATCTACAAGCCTTGGCTGTGGTCTGGATCTGAGGGATACACGACAGAGAAGAGTCAAAGATAAAACCAAGACTGCGGGCTTGCTGGACTGGTTGAATAGAAATGTTGTCCACAGAGACAGAAAAGGAGTGTTGAAGGGTGGGCTTAGGAGGAAAGACAAGAAGCTCTGTCTTGGACATGTTGAGCTTCAAATGCTGATGGCGCATCCACGTCCTCTAAACGCTATGCCCCAAATGTGGTTGGGATCCACATCATTTAGCCCACCTTTTTGGAGCCATGGTCAACAAAAAAAATATTATGCCTAGATTAAGGGAAGCAATAATAGAACTCCATTATGCTTTAATCAGAGCTCACCTGCAATTCTATATTCCGTTTGAGCATCACAGTTTAGGAATGAAATTGACAAGCTGGAATGTGTCTGGCAGAATGTGACCAAGATTGTACATTTTGGAAAACAAGCCCTATGAGAAACAGCTTAGAAAGCTGTATATGTTTAGCATGTGGAATAGAAGCCTTGTGTTGGGGATTGATTGAACATTTGTGCCAACAGCAGAACATAATTAAAAGTGAAACAATAAAACACAACACCAAAAATACTAAAACAATACACTAATATACTAAAAACAGAATCCTTGTCAGTCACTACACATCTTGGCAGTCTTAGGTACATTCACTAACTTTTGGCCAAAACAAGTGGCCCTGAAGGGGCAGCTTCAAGCCACCCCTGAGAAAGCTGAATGGGGGCTGTGGCAAGCACATGCTGCAGCCCTGATCTGGCTTTTTGCCAGTCCAAAAAGAATTGGCAGAAAACCTTTCCTTTTTTAGCTGGCAAAAAGCCAGCTTTTCTTCTGCCACAAAGTATGACTCCTATGGCATGCAGTGTATAAACGCTGTGCTGCCAGGCCATCGCAAATCTGCCAGCCATGTGGTCAAGCAGGTGGTTTCACAGAGGCAATACAGGGAGAGGTGGGATACAAATAAATATTATTGTTATTATTATTATAAAGGGGTCATCTGTTTTGCCCCTTAATCCATTAAATTAAAGAGGAAGTCTTCAACCCTTTATGGAAGTGGTTAAGTTCCTCCTCCAGCCAGAGGTGCAAAGGAAGACTGTTCCATAAATTTGGAGCCATGTCCTGAAAGTCTTGGTGGAACTGCCAATAATCTTTTGTCTGTAGGTCTTAAATTCCTAGATGGTACATACCATACTAGCCAAGCTGCCAGATACTGGGGGAGATTAAAGCGCAGGGCCTTAAATACCATGTCCAAAAGCTCATAATGAGCCTTGGTTTGAACTGGCAGCCAATGGAAATTCTCTGAGGAGCCAATGGAATCATGGGAATATTTAGGGCGATATGAAAACAACTCAAACAGAACAGTTCTGGATTAAAACCATAGGAATGAGAGAGCAGAAAGGTAAGGCTAACAGGAGGATATTACTGTCAGGCTCACTATGAGTGAATTGGAACATTTGCAGATGGCTCCACCTCATTTAAATCAATAGCAGTGTTTGTATGTGGCTGCACCAATGTGGTTCTGCTCACCTCACACTGCCATTGACTATAATGGGACTTGAGTATTTGGCAGTATTAGGCATTCATGGGGGGAGAACATGGATATGAAGAACGGAGCCCCCATGGATACAAAGGGCTGACTGTACAATAACCAAGACCTGGACAAGCAAATGGACAGCCTTGACAAGTGGAAGTCTACAGATATTATAGATATTCAAAAGACAGAAGTTACATGCCTTTGCAGTTGCCCTGATAAATGGGCTCTTACAGTCCCTTTCATCTTTATGATGATATGAGTCTATATCCAAGCAAGTAGGCAAATGTAACGTACATCTATGCTTTTGAAATCCTATCTCATATTTTCTTTCCTCTTTCTCACTCTCCATGTTCCTTCATGATATGTAGTTCATTGGCTTTATTTAAAATAGTGCTTAAGTCCAATTCAGAATCCTAATTAGCAATCCTACCTACTTGATTTTTAAAAAATAATGTTTGTTTCTAGACTGTTATTTAGTTTATTGAACACAATGGTTCTGGACCATTCTCCTTGTATACTAAGACAAAACAAAAACAAAACAAAACAAAACAAAAAGACAGCAAAACAGAGGTAACAAAATCCATAAAGGTACATATCTTCTGTATACAGTATGCAAAATATTGCAACGTAAGACTATCACTTATGCTACTCCTAATGGCTAGGGGAAATTACGTTGTTAATATTAATACAGACGATACATTTCTTGTATAAGCTGTTACAGGCATAGGAATGGGAAATTTCACTGCTTAATTACTTTTGTAAAGTATATTTTTATGCAAAAGAATCTTTTACACTTTCCATTGAGCTGAGTGAAAGGCTGAGACTAAGCAATATCTGTTCATGAATAATAGAAGGACACATTTGCTTCTGCATAGCTAAAATAATATTTCCAGTGCTCTATGAAAGTAATAAAAAACTCTAGCCCTGCCGGGATCTCTTTCTGATAACACTGTTACATTGAAAAATATTTATTAAACTCTTATTGTATAAAGTGTGCTCCATCACCAAATTAGAATAAATATCCATGGTTATCAATATCTAATTTCTACAGCAGACCTATCAAATCTGTCACTGTCCTTGCTGAGGAATTTTTTTACATGAGCAAGCATTTTTCCCTGCTTGAAACCACGCTGAATTTTTACCTCATTTCTTAAATTTATAATGAGCTTGGGGAAATGCTAATTTTGCTTTTCTGTTATAAGAGAGCAGTAATGGTACTATTCAGATGCTTATGATGTAGCCTGGTTTCATCTACTGCCTCCTGAATTATTCTTGATTGCAGCTGAGAGGCAAGATACCACCATGAGCTGTCACAAGTCCCTTACCTAATGAGTGAGCAAGTGCCAGATAACTCAGGCAGAGTGGCATATTGGTTCAGCAGGACTGTCTACTGGAATGAAACTTTTAAAGCATAAACCCACAGGTCCCGTGAGCTGGAAATGAGCCATGCTGCGCAAAAGATAAACGATGGAAATAAACAAGAGATCGTGCAACCTTTTTTCTGGTTCTGGGAGTCTAGCTGTCTATAGGGTTCTCTACCGACCTTGTGGAGGGTAAAATGAAACAAGCGATGTGTGTGAGTAGTATAGCACAAGCAGGCATTTCTAATGTTTGCTGTGGTTTTTGTTTTGTTGAAAAAGAAATCCACTGACATAAGAACAGTGAAGTGGGAAAATGTATGCACTCATAATGGGGTATAGTTTAAACATCCTTTCTTTCCCCATGAAAACCATTTTTAAAGTAGAGAATAAAGACATGTCATAATTGCTGAGTGCGAAGAACAGGCAGAATTATGCCAGGCTAGCCACAGCCAATCAGGAAAAAGCTACCTACAGCCAATCAGGAGTTAGTAGGCAACAGCCAATCAAATTTTGGCTGGTAAGAGGAGAAAAATTCCATTGCTGACAGCTGGAGTCATATAGGTCTTTGGTTTCAGACAGTTAGGGTGTGATTGTGTGAAAGTCCATAGGTTAAGGACTGTGAGCGCTAAAGTTTGGAGGGGAATGACTTACAAGATTGCCTGGGTCTGAAATAAGTAACCACGCTACTAGGTACCATCTGAAAGTGAATTCTTCAAAGGGGAAAATAAGCAGTTTTGGTGGTTCTTGTCAATTTGGTAGCAGCAGTGGGATGAAAAAACCCATGGGGCTGCCACAATAGGAAAATAGTTAGGACAGTGGGATGTAAGGGAATTTTCAGTATACACTCTTATAAAGAGAGTTTTCTAAAGCTTCAGCAAATCGTTTGTGGCAATGATATAGACCTGACCCACTTGACTTGGACTCAAGTCAGATTCAAGTTGAATCCCATTGTCAGAGAAAGGTGGGATATAAAACCTTGAAACAAACAAATAAATAAATACATAGTTGCTTCAGTAACACAACTTGGACTCAACACTACAATAAATGATGCACTGACTTGACTTAACTCATGATTTATATATTTTTAGTAAATGACATGCTGGCCTAACTTCATCCAGAAATGTTATGGAATGGAAAACTGTTTTTTCCCCTTTGAACAATGCTTCCATCTCACTATTTTTTGCATATTGGTCATGCGATGGAAGTGGTAATTTAGGTTTGCTGTACAGGAAGACCCTACTTAAATAAATAATAATAAATAGAATATTTATTTATAGCCCGCCTTTCCGTAGATCAAGGCGGGTTACAACAATAAAGAGTTACAGAGTAAAAACACAATACACAGTAACAGCAATTATACATTAAAATCACAATAGCAATATCCAACTAGCATAAGATGTTTACAACAAAGATAATAATGGTGAGGGGGAGGAAGGAGGCTACAAAGGGAGAAAGTTAGGGGAAAGCTGTTTGGAATAGGAAGGTTTTTAATTTCTTCCTGAACCGCTCAAGGGAGGTGGCCGAGTGGAGCTCAATGGGAAGCGCGTTCCAGAGCAAAGGAGCCGAGATGAATAGGCTCTACACGATGTTGTGGCGTATTTAGAATCTGGGACTGTCAACAGGTGCTTCCCAGCCGATCTGAGTGTGCGGGGCGGATTATATGGGGAGAGGCGGTTCTCCAAGTACCCTGGGCCCAAGCCATTTAGGGCTTTATAGGTAATAACCAACACCTTGTATTGCGCTCGGAAGCGAATGGGCAGCCAATGGAGATCTTTTAATACCGGTGTTATATGGGTGGCCCTGGAAAATCCAATGGCCACTCTAGCTGCCATATTTTGAACCAACTGTAGCTTCCGGGTATGGTACAAGGGTTGCCCCATGTAGAGCGCATTACAGAAATCCAAACGAGAGGTTACCAGGGCGTGTACCACTGTTTCAAGGTCCCTCCGGCCCAGGAAGGGTCGCAGCTGGCGTATCAACCGAAGTTCCTCTAGACCCCTGCCTATGTTTAACATGCTTGCTTTTCCCCTCTGAGAAATGTGCCCTATGCTATGAGGGTTGCTGTTAGGAATTATTTTAGAAGGCTCCTTGGATGTGTTGAGGGGAGAGACCAGGGTGACCAGGAGGACAAGAAACCACAAAATGTAGGAATTCCAAGAAAAATCTAGGACACTACAAAATAAAAGCTAAAACACTAATGCAAGTATAAATTCACAAAATTTACAAATATAAATTCACAAACACACACAAAACTTCTTGTCAGGGAAAACAAGCAGAGGGGTCACTAGGTGTTAAGATGGAGAATAAAGAGATGTTATATGTAAGTAAAGTGTAAGTGAAGACTAGATGGCAGGAAAAAGTAGACTTGAGGGAAAAACAAGTCAGATTCTGTTCCTTCTTTCCCACACTGCCTCCCTGTACACCCACCTCCTGGCATGGGCAAGGCACATGGAGGGTCCCCTCCACTGCCCAAAGCAGTCTCAACAGCTCAGCCTGCCCCACCACCTTTCTTCCTCCCATGTCTCTATTGTAGCAGCTTCTAGTCACCTATGGCACTTGGCCTGTTCTTTCTTGCTCACTCCCATGCCATCCCATCCCATCCCTTCCCTTTTCGTCCAGGTGCAGCTGTGCTAGGAAAGACAACTCTGAATGGCACAGAGCCCTGGAGAAAAGGGAAAGAGGCTCAGTGGAGCCTCTTGAAAATGGAAGACATTTTGCAGTTCTTCCCAGACCCCCAGATAAAAGATTAAAATATACAACTCGCATGGGAAAAGGACATTGGGCCACCTTGATAAATTGCCTATGGTATTCTAATTTTCTTACCTAGTTTGTGTATGTCTTCTTGATGTTCTAGTTGTTGAAATGCCAACCCCACCTCCTTTCCCCCCATTAAAGTTGGCTCCCAGCCTTGAGACTCGACTTGAGACTCAGCTTGAAAGTATCTTGCAAGGAAATACACAAGTTGAGACTCATTTTGAGACTTGAAGGTAGAGACTTGAGATTTGACTTGAAATTTAGAGTAAAAGACTTAAATACATCATTAATTTGTGGTTCCTCTTTTGTCATGCTGAAGCCATGTGGACCTCATCACACTACCTTGGGCTTGCTGTGCCTATCATACTACTTTATATGTATAATCTCTACCACAAATGGTACTTTCACCTACCTGCAAGTCTGAATAAGAAAAATACATTAATAATTAAACATAAGAATATGACACACAAAGGCTGACATCTTCCTCTAGATAATTTAACAGAGGTTGTAGCAAATCTGAACATAATAAAAAAGTATATCAGAAGCACTTTTATGCCTACCACTCATAGCTTGGAAATTATGTTACAATACAGTAGTTATTTTTTTAAAAAGAAAATGAGTTCCCGCTTCCTGTCAAAATTAAAGAGTATAGCACTAGTTTCAAATTGCAACCAGCAATAAAGGATCTGTTTATACAGTGCATTTTGCTATAGTACATGTGTTCTATTAATCCTGCCTTCCCATAAAATAAACAGGGATCCTGCAGGGTGGACAGGGAGGACATACCTCCTGAAGTCTAGAGAGGAGGCTGAGCCTCCTTTGAAATGGGCAGAAGCAAGGAAGTGAAAGGGAAATAGCACAAACACACACACACATATGTAGCATTTGAATCTTATGCAATAATAATAATAATAATAATAATAATAATAATAATAATAATAATAGCCTTTTGCAAACTAGGGTGCCTTGACAGAAGTAAGGAAGTGAAAGGGAAACAGCACAAGCACACACACACATGTAGCATTCGAATCCTACACAATTATTATTATTATTATTATAATAATAAAAGCTTTTTGCAAACTGGCGTGCCCTGATGGAAGCAAGGAAGTGAAAGGGAAAAACAAGCACACACACATTCTATCTATGTATCATCCTATAGCAAAAATCATTCGCATAGTCTGTCAAAAATAAAAATAAAAAATAAAAAAGAGAGAAAGCTGCCTGTGAGAGGGAGGCATGTTCCGTTCTCTGCTCTCCCTCTGACCATCCTCCCCTGAACTCTCCGGCTCTCTCCTCCTCCTCCTCCTCCTCCTCCTCCTCCTCCTCCTCCTCCTCCTCCTCAGCCCCTATTCTGCCCTTGGCACCCTTTCTCCGGCTCCTTCCTCCTCCTCTTCACCCGATGAAGGGGAGGCATGTTCCGCCCTCTGCCCTCCCTCTGATCTAAATTCCTCCCCTGAACTTGACCCGATCATGATCAGGGACAAGTTTATTTGGATGGAACCCGTTTTTTTAAACAAAAGATACAGCCCTTGGAATGTGTAGGACTTCCATGGACACTATACCTTCCTGATGGCTGAATATGCAAAGACTGACTCAACAGATGCAAGGAGAAGTCTGGGGAAGAAGCTGGGGGCTTTCAGTGTGCAGAAAGATAGCTGGATTTCAGAGGCATGTCTTGTCTAATACACTATACTTTTGGAGTGTAATGCCCAGAATCTCCCAACCAGCATGGCCACTGGGGGGTTGGGAGTTGTTACAAAAAAACCTTCTCCAAGGTTCATCTAATGTTATAGCCTCATGATATTGGCTAAACATGAATATTTTCAAATAAAGATAAAGATAATAAAGGCTGCAAGGCTCTTTCCTCTAAAGCAGTGATTCCCAAAGTGGTGGTACACCCCACTAGGGGCAGTGGAAAGTTCCAGGGGGAAAAGTGAGGGAAAGGGGGGGGCAGTAGGGGGACCTCCTTGGTGTGCAAGAAAACAAGGGGAACCGGCGGATTTTAGGATGATGGTGGGGATGAGGATTGCATGAAACTTCCTCAAAAAATCACCACACAGCCTTGCTGCTCATTTTGTGTGGTGGTATCTCTTGCTCTTTGCCTGCCCACATGAGCTCACTCCCTTACCAGTATCTTTTGCTAATAGTGGCAGTTGGAAAACTCTCATGAGACTTGAGCACAGGGCATTATGTCTGTGGCTCAGAGCAGCACCATTTTGGGACAGACTGAAACAAAGAGTCACATGGTGAGAGTTGAGAAGTGGTGGCTAAAAGGAACTTTCACATTTAGGACCCTTTGTGAGCTTTGCTGGGACTTGGCTAGCAGGTTGGAGTTGTACTGCTGCACTTACATTCTTACATCAGACGGGGGAGAGAAGAGGTAGCATAAGAAATCATTTTTTTTTAATTGGGAAAGTGGACACTTGAAGCTATGTGGGGAATACTTTTCTTTCTCTCTGACAGGATTTCTAAAGAGCGGGGTATAAATACAATAAATAATAATAATAATGCTGTGCTCAATTTTTGGAAACAATCCTTTGTCTTGGAGTGGCTCCTGTAGTTAAAATCTCTCACTTTCCCAGTCCACACCAGTTTCCAGTCCAGAACATGTGGCCTCTATAAACTCCTGCGTATCCACTGGCTGCACCTTTATCTGCCTTGATGAAAACTTGGGAGTTCCTCCTCTCTGGGTAGGAGCTTCTTCCTTGCACCTGGTCAACCTGGGAGCAGCAACTGAGTAGCTGGCTGATGAGCAACCAAGAGACCTTTTGTCCATACTGGCCTTTGCTGCAAGGCTGACATGGGTGAGAGACTTCTCAGTCGCTGCTCAGCCAGCTGCTCAGTTGCTGCTCCCTGGATGACAATGTGTAAAAGGAGCAGTAAATGAGCAGCCAGTTAAACAATGGTCAGGAAGGCTTTCACCTGTGCTGGCCTTTGCTGCAAAGCTGGCACAAGCAAGAGGCTTCTCGGTCACTGCTCAGTCAGTGGGGGGGGGGGGCACGGGGCATATTGTCACCCAAGAGGAAAAGGTGCAGTAGCCCAAAAAAGTTTGCGGACCACTGCTCTAAAGCAATCTGACTCTTGTCATCTGACTCTTGATCACAGGAAGATGCTCACAGGTAAACCACATGTATGCATAAATTCCCAGATTCAGTCTCTGGCATCCCTAGTTAAAAGGTTACTAGATGAGAAAGATACTGACTGAGACCATCAAAAATCCCTGGATTAGATGGACAAGTAGTATTACTTAATATACAGTAGCTTCTCACATTCCTATGACACTATGAAGGAAATTTTGTTGCAGCTGATAAGAAATTATATATTTGGAATAAGGAAGAAACGTTGTTCCAATATTGTTTAGTATCAACATGATACTGCTAAACAAAGTCACCTAGACTTTAAAATGGGATGTTGATTGGCTAAAGACATCTAGCTCTAAGTTTCATGAATAAAGAGCAGCAGTATCAATTCTACACAGATGTCTGCAAATTGAAGACGAATCCAGACAGAAGTCAATAATGGTCAATAATAGAAATGGTCAATAGTAATGTATTGAAGTACTTTTAAAACTTTGGGGTGCTTTGGGAGGCAGCTTTGGCACAATCTAGGTTACGGTTGCTGCCTTTTGTCAGTTATATATTATGTGGAGACATTCATTCACTCTCTTAGTGATTACTGCTATACATTTTAAATGAGATTGCCTTTTCAAATGTCTAGGAAGATGTTTCAGTGCCAAAACATTCCCTTTTGAGAACAGGTGAAGAAAAGTAAAATGGCTGCACTTTTGGGCCCAATTCAAGGCTTTGGATTTAACTTCTGAGTCCCATATCAGTGAAGCTGGCCCCTTCCATATATGTTAAATTATCAACTAAGGTGTTTACTTAATACCTTATTTGTTTGCCATTGCTGTACAGAGCATGGAGAATCTGAAAATGCTGTTATTAAGTAGTCTGGATTATAGTACCAAGAATTCCCAATCAGCGTGGTCAAGTTCTGGTCTCCCCAAAGATGTCTTTTTCTGGTATTCAGAAAGCATTGTAAAGCACATGTTTCTAAGATGACTTTGGGGTAATGCTGTCAAATAATGTTGACAACAATAACTTCCAAGTATCCTAAAGATACAATTCTGATTTTTACTGTGTAGGAACTGAAATTGTCTGCAACAATCAGTTGAATAGAATATTTTTATTTCTTTGATATCAATAAAAGATTGAAGTCTTGGAATTAGAATCTGATACAAAATCAGAAAAGAACATTTCCTTGCTCTCAGTTATAGAACAGATTATTTCAACACAGTGGATGTGAGCTAGTCAAAATCAAAATCAAAATCAAGTCACTTTAGCATTCTGCCAAAATCCTAGATATCATAGAACTGGAAGAGACTTACAGTGCAATTTGATACTTGTCAACTCGAAAATAAATCATAGTGTTAAATAGGCAACTGGTACTTCAACAAGTAAGTAGGCCCAGTTTACAGTTGTAAATATATACATAATTCTCACCCAGTAGTGAAATTGTTTACTAATGTACTTTATAAAAGTATATATACAGTATATACTACTTTTCAGTTTCCAAACTTTACAATGTAACTAGCAACAATAATTAAAAGGAGGAGCAATAAAAGCAATTAAGTCAAGCCAATAGAATCCTGAAGTGTTAAATCAGCTAAGAATTTAAAAAATCTGATTCTCCAGCATTAACAAAATATTCTAAAGTAGTATTTATTTATAATAAATAATATATACAGTCAGACCTCTGTACTGGTGGGCTAGCCATCAGAGGATTGGAGCATCCATGGATGGCCTTGTTCTATTATTTTCAATGGTGGCTCATGCATGTGGCTGCACAAATGCAGTCACATACACATCAAATGTTCATTGGCAATTATGGGACTTGAGGATCTGCACTTTTTAATATCTTCAGGTGTATGTGTGTCCCCAGAATGATACCCTTGTTAATTCAGAGGAAGAACTGTATATCAGATATGAACAAACTTGTGCTAGGTTTTATTTTCTTTAAAAAAGAGAATACTTCCTACTAAAGATCTAGAAAAGGGATTTTTTTTCCCCACACCAGTAGTTCAAAATAGCCCAAAACTTATCAGGAATGGGTTTTTCTCTCTTATCTCTGTATGTTAATTGAACAGTAAACTAGATTAGCATAAGCATTTCATTTGAGGCACAGGTTCATAGGGAGAAACCTATCCTAATGGATTTTAATAAGGAACATTGCTCCTGGCATTCAAGCCTCATGTAAATAAAATGCATCCATCTGGCTAAATTACATCCAAATTGGTTTGACTGTTGTCCTGGGGTACTAGCAATTGTCAGTGATGGCATTATATGGACATTTTGCCTAATAGTCCAAGTGCGATTTCTGCGGGGAGCTCCTTCTGTGTTCTATAAAATAAGCATATGTTCTCAGTTTCTTTTTACTTCAATAATCCCTGCTATTCAATAGCTGCATTAAAAAGGCATTGAACAACATTTTTTTGAATGCCAGCATGTTATCATCTACATGAATAAGAGTCCTACTTCTGTGATGCCTGCATGTGGCATACAAACTTGTGCAGCTAATGAAGAAAAGTAAACCAAAGAGAATGTATAGATGTTCTTTACTAAGAAGGAATCTTTACCTTTTCTCACAAAGACAGAACCTAAAATTTGGCTGTCTGATAAGAAAAATTGGTGATTTGTAGACTGTGCTGTCAGGCCTCAGGTAGATTAAAATAAAATATAGTTGACTAGAAAAGGCAATTCTATAATCAAGTATGAAAAGACTGATTAATATTGAGTGAGATGCATGGGATTGCAAAGCTTCTTCTTCCTTTTCACTAGATCAAAAGAATATTTTACTGCTGTGAAGAATGAAACAATCCAGCCATTTTGTTGTTTTTAATTGTAAAAGTAAAACCACATATAGCTAAAACATGCAAAATGTTAAGATTAAAGCAATATTAAACACAGATGCTGGCAAAACGTTGGCAATAAACTCTTCTAGAACATGGCCACATAGCCTGAAAAACCCAGAAAAAACAATATTAAACTGTTTATAGCATTAAATATAAACATTAAAACATTAATTTAAAAGCAGAGAATAAACGCACAAATTGAAAACAGTACAGCACTAAAACCAAATTAAAAAAATTAGTTTCCAAATGCCTGCTGGAAAAGAAAAGTCTTCACTTGATAGTGGAAGAATAATAAGGAGGGACTCAGCCTCCCCTTAAGATTTTAAGACTTTGGGCAGGCTTGTTTGGGAAGTTACAGTTCTTCATTTGGCCTGAGCTTTATAGCTCATAACCGTTACCTTGAATTGTGTTCAAAGATAGGCTGACAGCCAGTGGAGCTGTTATACTAAAAGAGTCATATGTTCCCTTAATTGGCTCCTACTAACAATCTGGCTGCAGTTCCTAGAACCACTTGAAGTTTCTGGACACTCTTCATATGCACAGTAATCCACGTGTCACTGTAGACAACCAGTTACCCCAACGAATGGGCATAGCTGGCAAATGTACTCCTAGCCACAATCAAAACTTGAGCATCCAGGTCCAAGGCTCAGTCCACCAGTACACAAAAACTGAGTCTGTGTTTTCAGAGGGAGCGTAACACCATCCAATATAAATTCAGTCTGTGTTCCCTGATCTGTCTTGTGACTGACCAGAAGCACTCTGTCTTGCTTGGATTAAGCTGCAGTTTGTTTTCTCTCATTCAGTCCATTACTGAATCCATCAACAGGCACAAATTTAGAACAACGTCCTTGATTAGGATGGAAAGGAGAGATGGAGTTGAGCATAATCAGCAGTGATGCTACCAAATCCCAAACAGTTTTATCTAGACATTAACAGGATGGGGGACAAAATATAACTCTGTGTAACCCAAAGGTCAAACAAGACTGCCTTATGAGTTCATTCCTCCAGGTAGGAATGGAGCCGATATTATCCACTGAAGGAAGTCTTGTCCCAGTAAGGCAGCCCCAAAGGATATCATATTTGTTGGTACTGGAAGCTGCTGAGTGCTCCTGTAAACCAACTCCCCCAGCATAGGTCATCTACCAAGGTGACCAAAGCTGTCTCTATCTCATAAAAGGACTTAAAGCCAGACTAAAATGGATCTTTTTGCACCGCCGTAAACAGCTGGCAGCACGTGCGAGCACATCATTGCCATGCGGCTCCATCTGAACGCTACGCAGCAGTGACATTATAGCTGTGCACGCCGTCTGGACGGTGCCACACAGCTATGGCATCATGGCAACGTGCTAGGGTTGCGGGGTGTGTGCATGCGCCGCCCCGAGGCAACCCTAGTATGTTGCCATGATGCTGCAAAGGGCCCATCTGTACAGGGCCAATATATTTTTTCTCCATTCCTAGATCATTATCATTTCAACCAGCACAAAAATAAAGGCCCAAAGTGGGGCCAGCAAAATGAGTGGAACCTGACATGATTTGGGACAGCCATGAAGTCCTGAGTCATTCTCAACAAGGCAGCCTTAGCATGAACACTGAAATTTGTCAGCACCAAAAGCCAAGAGGAGTCCCTCAACAACCCTGAGATTTCCCTGGCTAGCTCAGAAAGGGAGATTGTTGTTGATGTTGATGTTTTTAATTGTTGCTTGCTTGCGTATTTTAACCAATTCTATTTTATATTATTACCTATTGTATTATACATATTTTTAGATTGTATGCCATTGGCAGGTTTTATTTTTATTGATTTGATCATTTGTATGTACAGCACTGTGTACATCTTCAGCGCTTTAGAAATAAACTATAATAATAATAATAATAATAATAATAATAATGGATGATACACCAAGAATCCTTATTTTGTTTCAGCTGTCCACCTTCAAATATATATATTCAAAACTTGATGTTCAGGTAGAGGGAAACTATAGAACACTGGAACAATTGAAGAAGACCTGTGGAAGAATGCTAAAATAAGTGCCAGTTGCTGCCACAATGATCTATGCCCAAATGTGGAAAGAAACAATAATCCGTTCATGATTGGTCGTTAAAACTGCACGAATTTGCAGAAATTGATAAATTGACTGTGGCTATGCTGATGAGAAAACTCTGGATTACTTGAAGAAAGAGTAGAATATGTTGACTAAATACTGTATATGAAAAGTAAGGGAGATTTTTAGAAGGTGTGATATATAGGCCGAGGATTTGTTTAAAATGTTTTATACCTTTATTAGGTTTAGGGTAAGACTTTTATTGCTAGTAAGATAATAATAAGTAAGCAGCAATAAAAAATGTTCAACCAGTCTGGAAGAATCAGGGGAAACTTTATTACTCCCTGGGAACTGAAGCTGACAACTCTGACTTGCCTATATTTATGTCTAAGCAGGAGTTTGTCAAGCCCAACCATCATTATTTGACTGGACTATCCCAGTTTTCTTCATCAATATGAATATGCAGCTCATGAAATCTCTTCCCCTCAATAAGCCAAGGCAATTACCTTAGTGGTTTAGAAGACAGAACATATATTAAAGTTTGCCATCCAATCAATTGTCCTGCATGTCTGTTGATCTTTGTAATATATTTACGTCCTGCTCTTGGAATAAAATAATATACATTATAGCTCCTCTGAGAGGATGAGTATTACTCTTCCAGAATTAGGGAGGACTCTGTATGAATTCTGAGAGGAAAACCATATCCTTCCTCATATTCAAGATGTCAACTTCTCTGAGATCTCAAAGCTGCTTAGTGTTTCCATTCATCAAGTGAACAATAGACCCTAAGCTGCTTGGTCTTCTGTCGGTATCTCTGCTTTTGAACTCAGCAGCACAGCATGTGCTATATTAGGCAAGGTACATCATATATTCTTTCAACATCTATGCATCTGTGTGAGTGATGTTATAAAATAAATGGTAATTGTGATTTGGGGTGATGAAATCTACTTTGAAGAGGTCAGAGCTAAACCTTCATGAGTTTTGATTTTCTGGTTGTAAGATGTCTTTCTAGTGAGGCAGAAATAAGCAGTCACTGTAAACAGCAACAGCATCTTGATCTTTCTGTGGGTGTTTCATAGGAACCATTCTGAATTATATTTTATTTATTAGTATTTATTAAAACGATATATATCCTGCCTTTCTCCCACAATGGGATTCAAGGCGGGTAATGATTTGCCACAACAGTTCTAACTGGTTTGGTAACCAGGTTATCTGAAAGGCTAGCTTCTCTTACATATTGCTACCCACCTTTAATATCATAATTAGAGTTCATGATCCATATGCCATTTGACTGGTGGGTTTTTGAGACACAGACATTTCAGCAGTAGTGCCCAGGCTGTGGGGTATTCTTTGATTAGAAGCTCAGTTGGCTCTTTTACCTTTAGACTGAAAGCATACATAAAAATGTTATTTTGCCAGAATTTTGGATTGCTTTACATTTGAAACCTGCTGCCAGGAAATGGCTTGTAAGATTGCTTTGCTTTTTGCATTTTATTGTGATTTTTGGTACATATTTGTATTTTTAAATTTTGGTTGTTAGCTACTCTTTTAGGCAAAGGGCAGGGTATAAATTTTGTAACCAGACAAACAAAAGAACACAGTGAAACAAACTCCATAGCCTCAACTAAAAGAGCATTATCAGAACAGGGGTGAAAAGAAAGTTGTGTACCGTCAGTGACCACACTTCTCTTCCCATCCAATGTTCGCATGGATGAAGGAATTAGATTATACCTACATGGCTTTCTCTTCTAGGCAGTGGCCTTCTTCTTGGTTGGCTTGTTGAGACCAGTTCAAGGGATGACATCTCTTTCTGCCAGTATATGAAGATGTTTTATTCAAGCAGGCTTTTGAATTATAATTATGGGCCAGTAGTATATGTGTCCTACCAATGGCACTACCTTTCTGTAATGGTGGGATTGCACGATTGTACCAGCAGTGCTGTCAGACAAGCTTTTGCTAAGGGGCCAGACTAAATATGCCAGCAGCAGTAGTGTGTGTGTGTATGACACTGGCAGAGGACCTCTCAGAGACAACAGCAGTGGCACCATAGCTAATGCTTGTTAGTACTTCACAGAGGGACGTACTGATAAACTTCCTTTTGAAAATGTCTGACAACAAAAAACCTGTGATGAAACAATCCAAAATGAAACAAGAGTGCCAAAAGATGAAACTTCCAGGTTGGATGGCACTCAACTGGGATACAGGAGAGGACAACTATGAGTACTGCTGTAGCTGATGATGATAGTTTGAGTTGGATATCTCTCATTCATGGGATCATCATAAGTCAAAGTCGACTTAATGGCAGCTAACAACAACAAATAAATTAGAGACCTCCAACTCACCCTATTATCATCAACCCTGCTCAGGTCTTACAGATTCAGGGCTTTGGCTTCCTTGATAGAGTCTATCAATCTGGAATGTGGTTATCCTCTTTTCCTAATGCCTTTTACATTAGTAAGCATTATTGTCTTTTCCAGTAGCATATGATATGGCCAAAGTATAACAGTCTCAGTTTGGTCATCTTGACTTCTAGGGACTGTTCAGGCTTGATTTGTTCTGTGTATACCTCATGTGGAAGTTACCTGAGTCGCCCCTTGTCTTTTAAGTATTCAGAGACTGTCTTAGTATAAAAATGATTGAAAAGCGCACCTTGGCCACCATCCTAGTTGCTTTAGTGAATCTTAAATGGAGGTCAATGTAAACAAACATAGCACTGGAAAGAAAAATAAAATGACAACTTTAAAGTCCTGCACTTTTGAAGACCTCTTATATCATGAATCATTCAAGGCTTTTAACAAGATGCAATATTTCTGGGTACTTTTCTGAAACAGAAGATCGTTTTAGCTAACTATAAGCACATGAAATGTGGACACTGAATCTGTAGTCAATGGAGTGTTAAAAAAAAGCTATAGCTTGAATTTATATTCTCAAGATTCATGGTTTTTCTTGCCAAATGTAGCGTAAGAAGACCTAAGTCATAAAAAATAAGAGCTTGTTTTTGTATTGTTCTCAAAATGTCTCTGCAATTAAATGAAACCTTAAAGAGAATACTGATTTCCCCCCCTGTACAGACCAAAAACATTTGTGATGAAATTGCTTCTACAGTCTATCTTTTTATAACTAATTACCAAACAACAGTTTATGGAAACTCCTTAAAGTACAGAATTAATTATCTCCCATTAAAGCCCACAACACTTTTAATCTTCAGTGTGCTTTACTAATTATTCTTCACAACCTCTACATATCTTCATTCATTTCTTCTTAGGGCATTCTAAGACCTGCACTTTTGTCACTTTTCATTCCATTTCTTCCTCACTACTTTGAAATGAGTTTTTGCATGTTTTCTGTAAGTAAATGTTTCCTTTGCCCAGAGGTTTGCAAATGGCTTTGATTTTCTCTTTAAATAAATGTACAGACATACGCCAGTAACAAAGCTTCTGATAGCAAAGCTCCTTTGTATATAAAGGCTTTTATGCCCCCAGCCCTGCTTTTCCTCCTTGTCTTCTATCTAGCTGGCACCTCCAGATGGGGAAAAAAAGTCTCTGGGAGTCCCAGGTTTTGTTCCTGTAAAGACTAAGTTTATTTTGGAGATCCATGTGATCACATGTCACATCTACCTTCATGCAACATTTCAGACACTGATTTTCACCAGTTTCCACTGAGGCTTTTTTAATTGTTCAGGAATTACAATGAAAGTGCTAAACTGCTTTAGCAGTATTATAATAGTTAAGCATTAGATCATTTTGTTTTAGTGCTAACATTCCCTCCCCTTGAAATATTTCCTGGGAGCTCCTGGCTCCCCCCCCCCCCCCAAATATATATATACTCCCATTTTCCAGGTCAGTTTAAATTAACCCAGTACTTTCCAAAATGAAATTATTGGTTACAGTTGGCCCTCCATTTCTACAGATTCTTTATCGATGCTTTATTCAATTAACCATAGCTTGAAAATATTCCAAAAATATATAAATTCCAAATAATAAATCTTGATTTTGCCATTTTATATAAGATACACCATTTTACTATTCCATTATATGTACTGGGTCTTGAGCATCCATGGATGCTGGTATCCATGGAGAGTCCTGGAACCCGAGTGGATGCCAAGGGCCCACTGTACTTGCTGTGTGTTTATGCTGTCTTAGACCCAACAAAGATGGTCACCAAGTAAACACAGCTATTGTTTCCAAAACACAGATTCAGCAGAAATCAAGTGAGGGAAAGAGGAATGTTATCACTAAAACAAAATGGTCTAATCTAAAACAAAATGATCTTAACTATTATAATACTGCTAAAGCAGTTTAGCACTTTCATTGTAATTCCTGAACAATTAAAAACGCCTCAGTGGAAATTGGTGAAAAACAGTTTTTGAAATGTTGCATGAAAGTAGATGTGACATGAGATCAATGGGAGGGGAAAGAAGAAGGGCACAAGAAAGGTGGGAGAGAGGGAAACTCAGCATATTTTGAGGCAGGGCATGATGCAAACCCATGAGTATCTGGGTAAAATCAGGGTAATATCCAAACAAAAAGAAACTCTGCAGTAAACAGGACATTAATGCTTGAGCTGGGAAAGAATGGGATTCTTACTTGGTCATGGAAACCCACTGAGTGACTTTGGGCAACTCACATTCTCTCAGCCTCAGAGGAAGGCAATGGCAAACAAATCTTGACAAGAAAACCCCATGATAGGTTCACTTTAGGCTGTATATAAGTTGGAAACAACTTGAAGGCACACAACAGCAACAAAGATTCAGTCAAAGGTTGGTGGCTAGTGAAGTACAATTTAAAGCCTTTTTCTTGCTCAGAGTTTTACAAGTATTTTGCAAGCCAACAAGGCATTTAAACTAAGATAAATTCATCAGAAAAATGTGGTTGAGTGCATAATAAAATCCAGTGTATATCATATTACTATAAATAAACTATATGAAATAAATGTATATTTATATTATTTATATTGCAAAGGAAAGGAGGACAAGGCAACACAAAATGGAGAACATTCCAAAATAAAAGCTGCCCACTAAGGCTGCATCTTTATTGCAGAAATTATCTGGTTTGACACCACTTTAATTTCCATGGCTCAATTGCCAGAGCTCTGCTCTGGTGCCAAAACAAACTACATTCCCCACAATTCCATAGCTTTGAGTCATGACAATTAAAGTGGTGTCTAACTGGATTATTTCTGCAGTGTGGATACAATCTTAATGATTTTAACTTTTATTTTTGGAATACCCACCTTTTTCTGGAATGTCCCTCATTTTGCAGTGCATTGCTGACCTCTGCTGCTGCTCTCAAAGGCTTAAACAAAACTCCTGGCCTCTCTGCTGCTGTGCCGCTGCCACGCCAGCAATGATTCGGTAGCGGGAATGGCAGCAGGCCCAGCGGAGGCTGCTGAAAAGCTCCTTCTGGCTAATGGGGAGGATCTGGAAGTCTGCCCCTTGCAGCCGCTCCCCCAATCATAGCTGCTTCCTTTCCTAGGGCTCCTTGGGAAGAAGCCACCAGGAGCGGCAGCAATTGCTCCCCCAATACATCGCTGGATGGGGCTGGACTCTGTAGCTCCACTCAGCTGCCCTGGCATCATTGGAAACTGGGAAATGCAGCTGCAACTGGCTGGGATATTTTTACAGGCTTTAAAACCGAGACTTTCCCAGTTTTTTGGGACAAATGGCAACCCTATTGGGTGGATGGTTCTGGCTTGGGGGCAGTGTCAGAGTGTGTGGTGTCTAAATGCTGTGCTCTGATGCCACCTCTGCACCCATTTGTTGCATATCAAACTCTGCCAAGGATGTAAGGCCCAACATATTTCTCACTTGCCTTGCAGAGAATTTCATTGTCCAGAAGGTGAAGGAGTATTTGTATTTAATATTTTTGAGTTGATCAAAAATAGTAGATGCAAGAATGAGATAGTCAGTAGAGTGGAAATAGTGGGATACTTGGTATACCAAGAATTATGTGCAAGTAGTACTATAAATGACCAGGAATGGGTCACTTTGACTCAAACAACTATACAATAATCTATTCAGGAAATGAAAAAACAAAAAGAAATGAGGAGCCACATGAAGATATATCCCACATTCTAAGAAGTGAAGTGGAATCTGCAATAAAGGAAATGGGAAACTAAGATGATCAAGTTGAGACTAATGTATGTTGGCCACATAATGAGAAGGATCACTAGAAAAAACCATAATGCTAGGAAAGTTAGAGGGTAGAAGAAAGAGAGGAAGATCACAAACCAGATGGATAGACTTGATCAGGGGTTTATGCCAAAAGCTTATAGGATCTGGCCAAGGCAGTGGAGGATAGAGATTCTTGGAGATGCCTCATCCACAGGGTCGCCATAAGTCGGAGCTGACTCGAGAACAGCTAACAATAGTAACAAGTACCATAAAGGTCACCCAAGTCTAAGCTAATTCAAATTATTTTTTTTATTAAACAAGCAAAGGGCAACTGTCTTTCTTTTGTGTGCCTAGAAAATGCCCTTTTAAGACCACCCTCTTGTACATCAAACATTCTTGCATAAAAGATTTGGCTGGCTAATAAACCATACCCTCCAACATTTCACAGGTGAAATTTGGGACATGTGGTCAGGTAACACTGGCGTGCTGAAGATGACAACAGTTATTAATGAGGACGAACAGGCAAACTGGGATACGAAGCAGCAGTTTGCTTTTACCTGTCAACTGGGAAAGGCAAGATTCCCAATTATCTTTCCCCTGCCACTTTTGCACTTTTGAACTCAGTTTGGAAGTAAGCCGAGGATGAAGAGGAAAAGTGGCATAGAAAGAAAAGGGGTCATTTAAAAAGCAGCTGAAAAAGTGGAATAACAGAGGATTAATTAAGACTGTCCCTGGTAAATGAGGTACTTAGAGGGTATGATAATGATATTGCCATGTAACTACTACACACTAGAAAAGGCAATGGTGCCAGAAAAAGTGGAAGGCAGCAGAATGAGAGGAAGACCACAAGCCAGATGGCTGCTCAAACAGGGAGACCACAGGCCTGAGTGTACAGGGCCTAAATAGAGAGGCAGAGTCTTGAAGATGTCTCATTCACAGAGTTGCTGTGAGTCAAGGTAGACTACAAGATAGCTAATAACAACAAAGCCATTCAAATGAGATTATATGATTTGGTCTTGTGGAAATACAATGTACAAATGTTTACAATGGTTACAGGTGGGAAAATTCAAGCAGTAGAGCACAACACTGGCTGTTATTGTTCACAACATATCCCTGAATTCTTTTTTTTCTCTCTGTTCTAATGGCCCTGCTTTGCTTCTCATCTTCTTTGTTCTCTGTCTTGCAGCCAACTACTATGTCTTCTTTTTATGACAGCACACATACCTGAAAATCTTTCCCTTTTTCTTTTTCTTTCTTATTCAGATCTGACCTACAAGTCTACAAAAGCTTTCCTGACACACTACATATTCACTTGTTCAGTGCTAACTGCTGTAGTTAACTCTCTCACAACAGCCATTCTTTATGCTCGATCAAACTGTGCTTCTCTCTTCAGTGTTATTTTATGGCAGTGTTATTTATACTATAAACCCACTGTGCAGAAATAATTTTAGTCATATATTTATATACCTAGCATGGAGAGTTGTTACTATGGAAATGTTTGGTGAAGATGGTGATGATGAAAATGCCCACTTAGACAAAAAAGTGGCAAAACATACAGCAAACCAAGTCAAAGGTTTGTGCTTCATTTTCAGATGATATTTGGTGATACTGATACCATCTTAAATGGCTTACAAGAGCTAAAGAATCAAAACAATGTCAGAAGTGATAACTGTGTACTCGAAACACTCTCCCCAGCCATTTCACTCTCATAGTTCAGAAACCTTGCCAGTGCATAGCGGATAATAATCATAATCATCATAATCATCATAATAATCATAGTGCCTTTAGGCAGTTCCTAAGTTAATCCATAAAATATGAATGTTCTGTAGTCTCATTTCTTTCCATATCCAGGAAACACTCTCCCCAGCCATTAGTATTAGGTAGTAAAAGGAAAACCTTATGGCTTTGGTTAGTGAAGTAATATAGTTTGCCCTCCATAACCATGGTTTCTGCACCCACACATTCAACCATCCATGGCTTGAAAAAACAACAACAATCAAAAAGCAAACTTTGATTTTGCCATTTTATATAAGGGACATCATTTTATTACCCATTTATATACAATGACATTTAAGAATTCACAGATTTTAGTATCCACGAGGAGTCCTGGAAACATACTCCAGTGGATACCAAAGGCCCACTGTATTTTAATAGTTATGGCACCCATGTCTATGAGTTGGTAAATCAGGTGTGGGTTTTAGTTTGAACTTTAACAACCTATTCCTTGAATAGGTCCTCTAAAATCTGGACTAAACCCCAAAGTAGATTCACTGCCCTACTAACATGGAAGCCACCAGCAACCACTGAAAAAGCTGCCTCAATAAACTGAAATTTTCAGTAACGGAATGGAGATGGAGAGATCCAATCTACTGAATATTTTGCTTCCATCCATGGGTCTGTGCTAAAGCTGCGCACTCTATCCACTTACCCAGGAGTATGTCCCAATGGGATTTATAGTGAGCCCTTGGTGTCCACTGGGGTTTGGTTCCAAGACTTCTGGATACTCATCCCATTATATACAATAGGGTAGTAAAATGGTGTTCCTTATATAAAATGGGAAAATTAAGCAAAATGGGAAAACCAAGTTTTGCTTTTGGGGATTAATTTTTTCCCCCAAGCTGTGGATAGTTGAATCCATGGATGAATCTGTGGATATGAGGGGTGAAAAAAATGGCCCTGATGGGGAGGTTTGGAACTGCCACTAAGACTGGATTGGGCTGTGGCAAACAGATGTGTAGTCCCAATCCAGCTAACATCTGCCCCAAATAGGAGTGGAAAAATCTATTTGGGGTGGAGAAAAACTGCCCCTTTGCCTCTGGTGATGGCTTTTCACTGGCTTTGGGGCGTGCGGCATCTAAATGCCATACCCCCAATATGCCCTGAAGCTGTCTGACATGTAATTGCTGGCACAACTTCTAGGTGACTTGGGGATGTGGCATGTGTAAATGCCATGCCCCCAAACCAGCTTGAAACCAGCTGTATCTGCCAGTCTGTTCCGACCCTTTGTTTCATTTGCTGAAACAAATGAAACTGATTTAGCTTATCTTCAAATTTATCTCCAGCTTTTGGTCCTTGGCCCTTCTTTACTCGATTCTACCCATTGGGTCAATTTGTTCCTTGTCCACACTTAGTTTGAACAAGTTTGGGCTCCAGCTTCCAGAATATCCCAGTCAGCTTGGCCAATGTTTGGGCTCATCTGTCCTGGGAACAGAATGCAACTGGACACATTGCTACACCCCAGAAATGAGAAGACTGCAGGAGATTTAATAATAATCACTTATGCATCATTATGTCTTGTCCCTTTCCACATTTCAAACCATACTGAATTATTTTTGGAAAAAACAAAACCTCAACAATAGCTAAAAACAGAAAAATCTAATTGGGAGGAAACATACTGAGGCTATGTCTTAAAGAATTTAAATACAAGAAAGATACATGAAACTATTTTCCAGGTATTAGTAAGAAGCACATACAGTTTTGTATAGGAGTGAGTTTAACACCCACAATACACCCCAGAAAGTTTTTAAGCTTCAGAGCTGATGTTATCAACTCTTGAAGGCTTCAGAGGGTATTGGTTTTGTTTGAGATGGGGTTCTGGGCTCCCAAGCTAAATGAAACTAGATAAATACAGAACCAATGGGGTGTAGTGGTTTAAACATTGGTCTATGACTGGGGACCAGACTTCCAATTCCGGCTGAGCCATGCAAACTCACTGAATGACCTTGGGCAAGTCACACTCTGTCAGCATTAGAGGGTGGCAATGACAAACCCTCTCTGATGAAACGTGCCAAGAACACCCCATGACAGGTTCACTTTATAGCATGATAGGGTTGCCATAAGGATGTGCTCCACTTATAACCTTCCCTTGTTTCTTCCAGTTCTTCTTACATTATTTTCCTTACCCCAGGAAACCCATCAAGGAGAAAAAGATGGAGCATCTGTACAGTGCCTTCTAATTACTAGTGTGGCAAGACTTACAGCTGGAATCACACGGTAAGGAAATATGTTCCATTTTGTTCATGTGGGCTTTCAATAATGTGTTATCTCAGCAAACAACAGCAAAAACAGTTCACGCCAATAATTTTATTTAAAATATGGCTGCATTGGAAGGCCCAAACAGTTGGATCTTAGTATCCACTGTAGTTTGGTTCCAGGACCCCCTGTGGATATCAAAATCTGTGGATGCTCATACCCCATTAAATACAATGGCATAGTAAAATGGTGTCCCTTATATAAAATGGCAAAATCAAGATTTATTTTTTGGAATTTATATATTTAAAAAAAATATTTTCAAGCCATGGTTGGTTGAATCCATGGATAAAGCATCAAGGGATACAAAGGCCAACTATGGTAAATCTATAGAAGACTCACCTGTACTATTTACTTACATTATTTTAAAACTGCAATTGGGACTACACACAAAAAGAAGTGAATAGAACTGAACATGAATATAACTAGTCTAATGATCACATCAGATCAGATGTCCAGAATTACTAGTGAACCTGCGGTGTCAACATAAGCTAGGTATCAAGGAAAGCTTTAAAAAAGAAGTTTTTATAAACATACAGATTGATTCTCCCTTATCTGGAATATTCCAAAATCCAAAACTGTCCACATGGGTCGCTGTGATAGTGACCTCTTTGCTTTCTGATGCTTCAATGTACACAAACTTTGTTTCATGGATAAAAATATCTAAAAATTTTTTTGTATAAAAATACCTTCAAGCTACATGTATAAGGTCAAGGTGTACATGAAACATAAATGAATTTCATGTTTAGACTTGAGTCCCCTCTCCAACATTATGTATTATATATATATGTATTTCAACCCCCCCCTCACAAAAAATATCCCAAATTCAGAACACTTCCAGTCTTGTATAGCTTAGATCTCAATACACTGCCAAAAATGTTGCACAACACATCTTCCTTAGGTCATGGCAGCATGACTGGGAACAGCATGAATTAAGAAAACACTGTGGCTCCCATGGGTTGAGATGTGACTCACTTCCAGCTTTTAAAGTATGTCCCATTTACAAGAATTTGCTTGAAAAATGAGGCCACTTCTTTAAAACTGGTAGCTAGGTTTTGATGCTGTTAGGCCTTAAGGCTGCCCCCCCCCCACATGTTGTCAACAGAATAATTGCTAATAAAACAAGAACAACACTTTCCCCCATGTAAGCACGGGTGGGATAACATCCTGTTGTTAGAAACACTAATGGTCTCAATGAAATTACTGAAAGTTTGGAAATGCATATTAAACAGGATTTATTGTCCCAGAATGCACATTCAAATATGTAAATTCACCATTAGAAACACATAGTAAATTATTCTACTTATCAAAATACAAACAAAACAACTTATTTTCCTTTTAGTGTATGAGAAATGTGTTAATTTTTTCTCTCTCTCTCTAATGACAGTTGGAAGGTACAATCAGCATGAAAGTAATCTGTTTTCCCCCTTTTTTCTTTTTTAAAAAAGACAAAACTCATGTATTAACTTAATGGATTCCAAATATTTATTTCTAGAGGTGAACAGCAAGCTTTTTAAATACTTTATGAAGACTCTTCTTAAGCCATAGTTTTTGGTGGCACCCATTTAGAAAAGGCTTTAAAAGGGGGTTTTGTATGCACAGCTTCATTACTTTTATTTAATAATTTACAATAAACACAGTGATTTCACTCCTTTCCCCTTATTAAGCTAATTTTGGTTACAATCTTTGTTATTACACAGGCATTTTCTGTTTTACAAGATGGTAATATGCCTTGAGGATTGGCAACCCTAGATTATTAAGTGGATGTTGGATTATTTCCAGGGAATATGTGTCCTCTACCATGTTATTAACCTTAGATATCAGTGAATGTGGGAAAGACCCTGTTCTGTTAAAAATGGACAGCAGTTAAATGTGCATATAAATTTTGACCTAATCCAGTTGCTACTTCCAACCAGCTAAGACCTATTGAATCTACTGGCAAATGGCAAATCAACATGGTAGAGTGGGTGTATTCTTTGATTTCTGTGGGATTTAAGCAACCTGAATATATGTAAGATATCAGCCTTTCTATTTAAACCCATGCAGCCATGTTTTTGTGTTCATTTATCAGTTCCTGAAAACTCTTATGTTTTCTTAAATGAAGGCCAATGTATACTCTGGTACTGCCACTGTACTTTGAGCATTGGACCATGGCCAACCCTGCTTGGCTATGGAAACACACTAGGTGGCCTTGGGCAAGTCTTACACTCTCAGCCCCAGAAACCTCTGTGATAGGGTAGCTGTAAATTGGAAAATACTTGAAGGCTCACAACGAACAGTACCATAACATGCTACAGTGCAAAATAATGTAGTTGTGAGAATTGCTTCTAGCTCATGCTTGTGCTACTGATAAAAACAAATACCAGACTAATAAATGTGCCAACTTGGGGAATAATGAAGAGTCCAGCTATGAAAGATCCCCCCTCCTGGTTTTCCTAGGCAGATTCAATTATTCTTTTTGTTTATTTAAGATGCACTTCATTTATAGAGAGAGTGGTAGATCAGATATAAGTGACTTGATGTAACAACAGCACATATATTAAAAATGTACCAAACTAAAGACAAAATCAAACAAACTGCCATGAGAACAACATAAGGGCAACATAAATTCACTGTAGAAAAAGACCAGGAGAAGTAGAGGGCAAAGATGCAACTATCCCATCATCTTACACATCTGTTGATTGACTGATTGTTTGTATGTATTACTTTCCAGAGCTGTAGGAAGAAGAGGAGGAAGATGAGTGAGTACTGTCTCCTTCTGGTTCAACAGATTATATTCTGCAGGGCAGCATTTTCTATCCTAACCTTCTGTACATTGCCACCATCATTGGCAGCCTGACTCTCGGGAAGATGGTTGCTCTGTGGAAGTTGACAAGTTGACTTCCAGAAGGGCTGTATCATTAGCCTACAGGCTGGCATCGGTGTACATTTCAATCCCTGATTTTGCCCACATCATCTGCAGTATCCAGTACTGAGTGGAGGAGGAAAAAACAAACAAACCCTGACCTGCATTTGAAAAGAGGGAATAGTTGCCAACTGTGGTTTTTCTCAGCAGAAGAACATGTATCCAGTATCCTTTTGGCTTGCCACTGGCCCAGATGGACACTCTGGCTGTGTCTGGGGATGATGTTGTGAAAATAATTGCCTTTCTGTCTAACAATCCATCTGGTGCTAACCAGACAGGATAGCATAGTACTCAGTTATCAGCCCTGCTGAGGAACTGAGCATTATAGGTGATGTTGCTCTTTACAACGTCCTGTTCTCTTCTAAGATGAACAGGGTGGCTAACGTCTGCATGCAAGAAGCACAGGTTTGAAAGTCCCTGCAGATTTACAAAATGCTTGCAACTACACTGTTAGCACATTGCAAAGTGTGACCTAGGAGCTGCTGTCTTTTTACAGGCAGGGGTATTTTGGTGATGGAGAAGATACAATCAGGTTAGCAATCTGCCCTAACAGCTGCATTTAGAATTGGTAGGTCCCCAGGAAAATTATGATTGAATCCTATCTGTCTTATAGGAACTGGTGAAAATAGTTGCTATGATGGTAATATCATTCTTGCATTTACTCCCAAAAGCATTAATAAAAACTTGGTTTATATTGCTTTCTGGCCCACTAGGGCCCCCAAGAAAATGCACAACACATAAAAACATTTAAAACAATACAGGGATGAAACCTTTAAAAATGAATTAAAATATTCTCCAAGAACTTTTAAAAACAGTTTACATTAAAACTACATGGACTTTTATCAGATAACCTGTGCAATCAGTCTGATTTGGTTTCCACACATATCTGGGTTGGCCAAATGCCATACCAAATTATATACCATCTGAACTAGCTGGGCTCTCATGGACACATACAGATTCCAGTGTACAGACATTACCTATGTAGCTTCAAAAATAAGCACTAGAGGAGGGGCAGAATCATCATTATTATCTGTATCCCACCCTTTCTCCCAAACTGGGACCCAAAGGCCAAAGATATGGCCATCTAGATGTTGTTTGAATGCAACTCTCATGAGCCATAGCCAGGATAGCAAATGGTTAAAAAAAATACACCATAATTCCAACAACATCTGAAGGGCTACATTTTCCCATGTTACAAATCTGGCTGTAAACATAGCATGTAGTTCTGTAATACTTTATGCACCACAAGATATTTCTTCAGACGTGTACAGTTTAAAAGAGGACACTCCACTGTAATATGGCTGCCACTTAATGTGTGAAATCATTCTGTGGAGAAGAAAAGGCTGAAAAATTCAGGAAGATGGTTCATGTTTTTGAAAAATGACATGAAGAGGAATACAGGGGTGGGAGTTATTTCAGAGAAAATATCAAATATAGTTGTGGAATACCCCTTTCTCCTCTATTACAGAAAAAGTTCTTCTGGTCATGGCAACATGGCATCTCATGGAGAGACAAATCTATTTGCTAAATAGGTAATGGATGTTGTAGTGATTCATAATTGTACAGTTCTCTACACTTGTACAGTAGCTTGACAAGTAGGCTAAACGTTTTGAATGGGATCACCCACACTCCCAACCTTTAGAATCAATCTAACAACAATGGAGACTGGATGATTATTTTAATATTTCCAGGGAGGTTCAGATAGTCTCATTCATGCATTAATGTTCAAACCACATTTGAAAGAGCTGTGGGGCTTCCTGCTATTCTGGTGCCCGCTGCCCATGTGCCCTATTGGTTATGCAGTAACCAACCATGAAACATCTCTGTACAGATGCCAACATGTGCATGATGGGCTTCTCTACCATCTCAGGCTAATAAGCATGACCCACCCTTATCTGGAGAAGTATTTGAACCTTAGGCCCCTTCTTAGGCCTCTTGAAAGTATGCCTGGCTGGGACAGGGGTAGGGGAAGGCAATGAATGTCTCAGTGATAAGGAAAGTCCTAGCCTGCAAGCCTGTGCAACCTGTTTCATTGTGCTGTTTAGGCATGAGAGGTTTAATCTCATGCATCACCTTAGCTGTAAAACTCAGAATAAATTTAAATTTATCAAACATCTGTTAAATCAATGTTGCAGTGAGGATACTATGACACTGTAACAAAGCAATTTTAAATGTGCGTGAGTGGGGTCATGGTGGTGGTGGAATCCACTGTAGTTGCAAGTTGTAGTCAGAAGTTGCAAATGAAACTGTCCTGCCATAAATACAGTAGAATAGTCATTGCAGAGATATGGTGATTTCAGGCACAGGTGGTGAGATAGCACTGGAGAGAAGGGAGGCATGATTCAAGCCTTTTCAATGTCATTCCTGTGAGAAGCATATGGGAACAAGAGAGGTAAATGTGTTTATTAATTATAGCGAATAAGAACTGAGCCTGCTATGAGTTTGAAATTGTGTTTAGTTTAATTAGGCAACGTTAATGCTTACTGTTTTGTTCTGACAGTGTACATGGTTTGGAACTATAATGGTGGATAAAGGTTTGCTGAGTTTTAACTGCTGAGGTCTGAATTTCTAAACTTGGTTAGATGCTGGACTTGAGTAGTTAATTGTCCAGAGCAGGAAGAACATTGGGGTGGATCAACCTCTTTTTATCCATACTGGATTTTTCTGGTTTTAAAAAAGCATTTCCCCTATTGGCTCTAACTAGCAAAGGAATTAGGTACACCCTGCTCCAGTTGATGTACGCAGGGTCCGGCTGATTCTGAAGCCTCTCTGCTGATTCAAAGGCTACAGCCATCCTAGAACACCCCACCCCCCATTTTGGGACCCATTTCTACCAAGAGTACTACAGAAGACAATCATTATTTATATGGAGCCTTCTGTGAGTATAACTGGAGCCCACAGGGTAGACGTAACCCTCTGATAGCAGAGCTTGTCGTCATCATCACTCTTGCTCAGCAGGAGATAGGTGCATCAATGACATCTAAACCTTTCTTAGGCAGCTATGTAGATGGTCTGGATTACTGTACTCTGTTAATTCACAAAATAGCCCCTCCCAATAGAGGAGTGAGAGATATAGATGAATAATAGATGCTGGGAAATGTAAAATTGAGATAGTCAGCAGTTACAAGGAATGAACATACATCTTTGAAAACAAGGTTGAGAAAACAAGTCCTTTACAAGTCCTTCAGGAAACATTAAAAAGCTTTAATTAGCTATAAAAGCAGTATATTTTCCTTCTCCTCTCCTCATTTTCCAAGTACGTATAATCCAACAAGATTTCTATTAGAAAACATTAAGGGCTGGATCTGTACAAGGTTATTTAAGGGTTTAAGGCTTAACCATTTATTATTCGAATTAAAGGTACTAATTTAATGTCTGTCAAACAATATTATTTGGAACAAGTCCAACAATTTTTTTCTTTAGTGCAGTAAAAATGGTGTCCTAGAGGAGGATACTTCAAGAAAATGGTATGAATCTGTTAACATTTCATGCAATGGCCAATCAGCTCATCAAATATATAAGAAACATGTTGAACAAAACAGAAGGGGGGAAAAAAAAGAAAGAAAATTATGATTTCTTTGAAAAGTGAAAGTTTATTTTAATTTTTGGAAGGTTAAAATCTAACAAACACACTAGGAAATTACCCAACATTGCTCAGGCTGATGTTGATGATTTTGATAATGCTTTGAATGAGATAAAAGTTTGATTGGAAGCACATACAATCTGGAGTTTTGTATCACGCCAAGCTCAATGCAAAATGAATCAAATCCAGCAATTTTCTCAAAAAACAAACAAACAAACAAACAAAAAAAAAAAAACCCCCAAAGTCTATATTTGGTTCAGAAAATATTTAGGGTGTCACTTTAAGTGTAAATACCAAGTCTGTGCAAAATTGGTTCACAAATCTACATTCAAGAGCAAGCCATAAAGAAAATGGATGTGTTGGGAGGTATCCTGAGTGGTTGATAGATCAGGTCCAAAGCCTTACTGTTTTTTTTGTTTTAGTTCCATTAGTTGTTGTGTGCCTTCAAGTTGTTTTCGACTTATAGCAGCCCTAAGGTGAATTTATCACATGGTTTTCTAGGGCTGAAAGTTTGTGACTCATCCATGGTCACCAAATGGGTTTCCATGGCCAAGCAGGAAATCAATCCCTGATCTCCAAAGGTACAGTCCAACAGCCAAACCACTACACCATGCTGGTTTTCATGATCCCACTGGACAGTACACCAAATCTGGTGACTGTAACATGGGAGATTATCACACGGGGGTTATCCCGTCCTTGTCCCATTCCTGTCCCTTCCTTCCCATGAGATTGTGGGAAGGACTTTCAGACAACATCAAGCAGATCCCATCAATAACCCCTCTGAAAAGCTTGATTGACCGCAATCTCGCAAAAGACTTTCAGATGATGTCACAAAGATCCTGTCATTAACCTGTCATTAACCCATCTTTAAAGTGACATTGGCTGGCACTTTGCATTAATGGAAGTTTGTGTTATTGCAATGCTGCTTTAATGATGGGTTAAGGGCAGGATCAGTGCTATCGCAGTCACGGATGGAATGATGATGGGATAAGGATGGGGGAGTGATCCCATCCCTATCCCCTCTGTATGTGATAATCTCCAAAGCATGTGGTTTGTTTAGCATGACGAACAAATACTTTAAATTATAGTATGATCTGTCTGCCTTTCTGTCTCTTTGTTTTACTCAATATACCTTAACTGTAGCTGTGTGCCTTATCTATGTCGAAGACAGTTTTCATAGTTTGCACCTTTCTACAATGTGAATATTTTAATATAATTCCAGTGCAGCCACAGTGGGGCAGTCAAAGACAGTAAATGACATCCATTGCTAAATATTTTATACAAAGATACAAAGTTCAGTGGAAAGAATATTTACTTCCAGCAGACAGATTTCCCGATGAAACCTGTGCAAATTTTGTTTCAGTATTTACGAAGTGGAATATATGAAAACATACATTCCACTTCATAAATACTGGGACAAATCTATTGGAATCAAATTAACCTGCAGGTCACGATTCAACACAGGAAATTATGCTTACTTATTGAAATTCTGCATTGGACTGTGGGTGTGATATTTTTAGTCACCCATTTGATGGATCCAGGATATGTTAGTTAGATGAGAAGCTCATGGACATCTAAGAGACATAAGTTAGAGGTAGTACAGACCGGCACTTTGTGCCGGCCTGACTGCATTCTAGGGGTGAAGAAGGGCTGTGCACAAGGGGCATCATAATGCTGCCTTAAACTATTTAGTAATATTTATCATCCTTGTAATGTAATTTCAACTCAAGGACTCAATGTAAGATCACTTGCAGAGTTTAACTGAATGATTAAATTAATTGATTTCACTAAAATAATAAATTTTACTTTATCTCATCTGCTGAGCAACATAGCAAACATATAAAAGGATACTTTTGCAACATCACTTTCACATGGCTTAGAGTTATGATACACGTGGAAGAGAAAAATCACAGAAATTATCAAGCACCTATCTAACTTGTACTTCAGTATGATGACAGTATGATAGTTGCTGAGGAGGGAGGCTGCCACAAAAGACCAAGACACCGAATTGGAAGAAAGGCCATAACTTTAATAACCAAACAGGACAGGGGTAGGGTTGGCCCAAAGCATGAGGTCTGGATCTGGATCATCAAGCAACTCCTGATTGGTCAATGAACCGATTTGCTTGGTTACGGCCAAACTTTGGGATGACATAGGGGCCATGAAAAGCGCCCTGGATAAGACATGCAACCAGACGATCACATGTTTGCTATTAGGCCCCTAGTCACAGGGAGCTGCTGAATCGATGTGGCCCCCTCAATGGCCACACCACATGCCCTCAGTGCTCCCGGGTCACAAAAGACTCCCAATCCAGGGCTATGCAGCCCTGGATACCACGCCCACCAGATCCATGACCTATGCTACTGCCACAAAAGGCTGTTCCAGGTAGGAACACCTTCTGCCAACCCGAGAAACCAAACCCAACCTAAAGTCCAGAATAAGAGTCCATATGTGGCCGAAAATAGCCAGAAAAGGCTCTGGATTTCCACCTGCCCAGCCTCTTGATGGATTCAACCGGCATGCCACTGTCAGTGGCCGAAATTGCTGCGCCAATGCAGAATGAATGTCCTCCAAAGTGCTCAGGAGGAAGACCCAAACGTTGAATGGCCATGCGCAGCACCAACACCAGCTGGAATCGCGTCAAAGGGGATCCATCAGTATGACAGAAGAGAGGGCTGCCTGGGCGGGCCAGCAAGGGCCCAGATAGTGGCTCGCTCCTCCGGGCAGCAATAAGGCCAGTCCTGAAGATGCAGGACGGCCTCATTTTCAATACATATTCATTGCATTCAGAGATTCTCCTTTTCAGGGAAGACAATGCATATTAAATCTGCATTTATCATATGCATAGCATGTGGGGGCAGCCCATAGACCAAGTGTGTACGTACGTGTGTGTGTGTGTGTGTGTGTGTGTGTGGGCTCACCTCGATGTGGCAGGATGACCTCCCCCACTTGGGCCATGGAGTGCTATCTTGTAATTACTACAACTACTAGAACAATAAAAGGGCATCTTCCTCACATAGGTTAACTGATTGAAAAAAAAAAATCTGAAAACAAGAAGTGGTTGATAGATTTATCAGAAAGTTTAAAGATGCAATCTTAGGCCCTAACTATCTATGCTTTCCCCCCTTTTGCTTTAAAAATACTGGAAGAATAATTTTTCTTCCATATCGGTGAACATTCTACAGAGTGAGAAAAACAGGGTGCTTACAGACAACCATTTACTATGTGCTTACCTAATCTGGTCTACATGCCATTTAACACATGGGTAAACTGGAGATTTGTGTTGCCCTTCTAAGTGATAAGGACACTTCTACCACTTCCTGGCATTGCTATAGTTATGGTGAGGTGCACCAGACAGTATTCTACAACAGGTGGAGCTATTGAGCCAACCAAACTACCTGAACCGAGTTTTCTTATCCAGGATGTCTTGGTGATCTCTTTCATCTTGCCAAGTGTTAATAAAAAATTATGTTTTATAAAAAGTGGAGAGTTCAATGGGGTACAGCTGACATGTTGGGTTTAATTATGAAAATACACTCCAGGCCACCACAGAAACCAGTAATCCAGGTTCTGGCTTGAATCTTGTAGTATACTGAAGGTGTGAATGTGAGTATTCAGGCAGACTGTAACCATTTAGCACATGTTGAATCCCTATTTCTTGACCTATTTTTCAGATGGATAGGAATACTTCTGGCTTGTCTGGATTAAACTTCAGTTTGTTCATTGTCATTGAGTCCACTATTGGCAGACACAATGGTTTAGAAATAAAACATCTTGCTCAGATGGTAAGTGGAAAGGAGAAATAGACTAAATTCAACATATAGGTAGATGATGTCAATCCATCTTGTAGTAGTGCTTTCCACAATTTAACCATGGTCTCTGTGAAAAATTACTTTTGTCTGTCATGTATAACCTACCATTCAGTTCAATGGATGACCACAAGTTCTAATATTATGAGAGGTGGGGGGGGGGGGGGAAGCATCTCTAGCCACTTTCTCCACACCAGGCATAATTTTAACATATTTTGATGTCTCCTGTATTTCTAAGCCATACTGCCCCAAGGGACCTGAAGGCACCAAATTCCATCTAATTTTGGAAGGCACAGTCCTGGTTAGACTTTGGATGAGAGACCACCAGTGAATAGCAGATGCTGTAGGCTATCTTTCAGAGGAAGGAATGGGGGGAAAAAAACACCTCTGAGATTTCCTTACCTAAAAAAAATATATGAAAAATCCATGGGGTTCTCATAAGTCAACAGGTGACCTGAAGGTGTGTGTGCGCGCGCGCGCGCACACACACACACACACCCTCAAACATTGTAGCGTTTTTTCTTACGGGTATTTCTCCAGTCCTTGAGTATTTTGATTGCCCTTTTCTGCACATTTTTCCAGCTCTATAATATCCCTTTTAAGTATGTTAATAAGACAATTGTATTGTCACAAAGGAAAACTCAGGTCTATTTATCCTCTAACACTGCGTTTGCTAATTCTATTTATGAAAAGCCCATCAGGAAACAAAATGATGAACATTCTGTTCCTAGAATTAGCTAAGTACATTTTCATAAACAGATAAATGCATCCTGCCCTCCTATGAAAATGTGGTAATATTTGTCATTAAGGTATTTTACCCGGCATTTGGCCAAAGTTACTTGATAATTAGTGGTCTGAAATCAGTCCAGTTTTTCAAAGGATAAAATCTATGGGGTGCTAAAAATTCTAGCAAAGCCTAATAGGCAATTTAGCTTTCATGATTTCACTTGAAAAAGTAAACTGTGAAATAAATAGAGTTCTTCTAAATACAGAAAGTTCCCATTAAAACAGATAGGAAATGTTATTTTGTTCTTAGCTTTCTCCAAATATATGTTATAGAACAATGACATACAACAGATGTATAACATTAGATATTGAAAAATGTATAGAACACAATGAGTCAGATACAGACTTAGTCTGTAGAGGGGGCCCACTAGAACCACTGGAATTTAGGCTAGTCATTAAAAATCTATTAATTCCAATGGTTTACTCTAAATACAAGCTGGAAGCCACCCAATAAAATTCCTATGCAATGAGGCAGACATTACAAATCTATGTAATTCTTAGTCTTCTGAACACATGTGCCCTTAACTGTCTTTAAAATGAGAAATTGTATATGTGTGTGTGTGTGTGTGTGTGTGTAGGGAAGTATGTGGGTGTGGATGTGAAGGACTTCTGCAGCACCTTTGAAATTGGTTTATTTTAGCATGAGCTTTTGTGGCTATCAATCCATTTTTTAGAATTACTGATGCAACTGGAATTACAGCCACATATGTATTGGCACTTCCATGTTTCAGAGGGTGCAGTTAGATTGTAATAAACTACAGGAAGATGCAAATTGTGACCCAGGTCACACAAATCTTCAGGAAGTTGAATAACATATTAAAATCTGTCAAGCAGTTAGTCTGTACTCTTGAGGTATGAAAGCAATATTTAAAACAGTACTTGAGAAAGTTAGTACTTAAAGCAGTACTGTGTATGTGTAAGTGCCTTCAAGTTGCCTGTTGACTTATGACATATATAATTCTCTTAACATAAAATTCAAGACAACTATGAAATATATTGAAAAATAAATTATTTTTCAAAACACAAAGAATGTAATGGTACATTTCTAACTGCTATATTGTTCTCCATGTTAACATCATTTTTTTAAAAAAAAGTTTATTTTTTATGTTGGAATCATTCCATGATTAATAATCCCTCAAAAGATATGATTAACTTAATTTTATACTGTGATCCAGATTTTCACCAATAATTGGTATCCAGCAAGCATATCTTTGCCCATCTGCTCTGTATGCTAGTTACAATTTTAAAACAACTATTAATCTTTTCTAAATAGGCTCTTGACAAAATTAAGTAAGCTAAGTATCTTGCATATATCTTGGCCCCGGGTCAGAATTTTACAAATATACAATATATTTTTTGCAATTATACTTAACAAAGATCCTAGTTTTGCATTATTATTATTATTATTATTATTATTATTATTATTATTATTATTATTATTATTATTATCCCGCCTTCCTCCCAGTCTAAGTTAAAACACTATAAAACATACAAAATACAAGTTTAAAAAACAAAGAGTTCAAACAATCAAAAACATTACATTATTAAAATTTAAAGTTTAGAACTCTTTATAACAAAAACAAAACAGCATCCATATCATGCAAAAACCTGGTAGCATAAAAATGTCTTTACCTGCCGCCGGAAAGAAAGCAGGGATGGAGCCATCCTGGCCTCCCCAGGGAAGGAGTTCCAGAGCTTGGGAGCAGCCACTGAAAAGCCCTTTCTCTTGCTCTCACCAAACACAACTGAGAGGAAAGTGGGATAGAGAGAAGGGTCTCTCCTGATGACCTCAATATTGTCAGGGGCTCGTACAGGGAGATACAGCCCTTCAAACAGTCTGGACTCAAGCCGTATAAATCTGAATACCAAGAGAAATTGCTCTTCTACTGTCTTTGTCTAATATAGGGTCAAATTTCCCAATAGAATCATAGAGTTGGAAGATACCTCAAGGACCATCCAGTCCAACCCCCTGCCATGCAAGAACACATAAAGCACCCTTGACAGAGGGTCATCCAGCCTCTGTTTAAAAACCTTCAAAAAAAGGAGACTTCACTACACTCCAAGGACACTTCACTACACTTCCACTGTCAAACCACAGTTCTTCCTAATGTTGAGGTGGAATCTCTTTTGTTGTAGTTTGAACCCATTGGTCTGGGTGAGATTATTTGGAGTTGTAGAAAACAAATTTGCTCTATCTCCAGCATGGCATCCCTTCAAATATTTAAACAGGACTATCTTATCACCTCTTAACCTTCTCTTCTTCAAGCTAAGCATACCCAGCTCCCTAGGTCATTCCTCATAGGGCATAGCTTCCAGACTTTTCACCATTTTACTGGCTGTCCTCTGGATACACTCTAGCGTGTCCACATCCTTTTTGAATTGGAGTGCCCAGAATTGGACACAGCATTCCAGGCGAGACCTCACCAAAGCAGAATAAAGTGCTACTATTACTTCCCTCCAACTAGACACTATACTTCTACTGATGGAGCCTACAATCACACAGTTGACTCATGTTCAACTTGTGGACTACTAAGACTCCTAGATCCCTTTCACATGTACTGTTGTCAAGCCAGGTATCCTGCATCCTATAGCTTACATTTCATTTTTTTCTTCATAAGTGAAATATAAATAAGTGAAATAAGTGACCATCAGGAGCTAGCCTGAAGAAAGAGGCTCCTCCCTCCCTAACTGTCATCTTTCGGCCTCTGAGGGAGAGAGTAGGCTGGCCCAGTTCCATCAGGGGCTAGCCTGAAGAAAGAGGCTCCTCCCTCCCTAACTGTCATCTTTCGGCCTCTGAGGGAGAGAGAAGGCTGGCCCAGTACCATCAGGGGCTAGCCTGAAGAAAGAGGCTCCTCCCTCCCTAACTGTCATCTTTCGGCCTCTGAGGGAGAGAGTAGGCTGGCCCAGTTCCATCAGGGGCTAGCCTGAAGAAGAGCCCTCCCTCCGGTCCATCTGCCTTGGTCCAGGCCTCAGAGGGAGAGAAGAATGCTGGACCTGATTCCCTCCCCCCCCTCACCATTCCCTTCTCCTTTTGTGTCGTTTCTTTTAGATTGTAAGCCTGTGGGAACTGTCTGTTATCCCCTCTATTGTAAACCGCTCAGATTCCCAGTGATTGGGCGGTATATAAAAAATAAACCTAAACCTATACTATTATTAAATATCTTACATTTCTCTGTGTTAAAATTTATTTTGTTAGCTTTGGCCCAGCTTTCTAATCTATTATGGTCATTTTGAATTTTAATCCTCTCCTCTGGGGTGTTAGCTGCTCCTCCTAATTTGGTGTCATATGCAAATTTGATAAGTATGCCTTCTATTCCTTCATCCAAGTTATTGATAAAGATGTTGAATAGCACTGGGTCCAGGACAGAGCCTTGTAGGACTCCACTGGTCACTTCTCTCCAGTATGAAAAGAAGCCATTGTTGAGCACCCTTTGTTTGGCCAGTCAGCCAAGTGTAAATCTACTGAACAGTTGCATTGTCTAGCCCACATTTTACTAGCTTGTTTGCAAGAATATCATTGTGTACCTTGTTGAAGGCCTTACTGAATCCAAGATATGCTACATCCACAGCATTCTCTTCATCTACGAAACTGATAATTTTTTTTTAAAAAAGCTAAAATTATCTTGACTTGTTTTTGAGAAACCCATGTTGACTTTTTGCGATTATGGCATTCCTTTCAAATGCTTATAAACACTCTCTTTAATGAGCTAGTTTAGATTTTTTTTCTGGTATTGATATCAGACTAAATGGGTGGTAATTGTTTGGGTCTTCTTTTTTCCCCTTTTGAAGATGAAGATAACATTTGCCCTCCTCCAGTCCACTGGGACTTCTCGTGTTCTCCAGGAATTCTCAAAGATTATTGCCAGTGGCTCTGAGATGACCAATTTGCTTATACAGGTGGCCCTCCATTTGTGCGGGGGATCTCTTCTGGACCCCCCCCCCGCCAAATGGAGGCTCACATGTATTCAGGTCTCATAGGCATCCCCAAATGCACAGCCCGGGTGCACACACCATTAGAATTAACAGAAGTCACCCCTCCGTGAATAACTGAGGTCGCGGATCTGAGATCCATGGGTTAGGTATCAGCATGCTTAGTATATTTTTAATTTTGCAGATATCATTTATTTGGCATTATTACTCCAATTTTATCAATGTATCAAAGGAATTAAATTTTAGATTTTTAAATCTTATATGAATTGTCCCCTGCAATGGAGGGATACATGAAAAAATTGACATTTGTGAATTCTATTTTAACTGACTTGATTTACGCTGCCCAGACTAATGTGTGATTTGGAACATAACTAGATTTCACATTTCACATATGTGCTGGAAGGACCTAGAAATGACTAGAATGGTGTTCTCTCTAGCAGTCTTCAGATCCTTCATTGATTACTCTATGGCCAATTTCCTTTGGAAGCCATTAATTTCAATTATTATTTTGTGTGATTTATACTACTCTTTTGCAGGTTAATGTGGAAATTGAACAGACTAATCAGTCCATCCCTACTTCAATGGGCCATTTTTTTATGTGTCAGGTTGAAAAAGGACAACCATAATACAAATATCTTGAGGCAGTGCTGTGCCTCTGGTCAGCATGAACTAAAGATATAGCTTTAGATACAGTCATATAGCTAATCAAGTTCTAATTTCTTAAGTACTCTTCTTTCCTGGCTGGAACACAGTTGATGAACTGGAATAGAGCAGTATACAAAGGGATCCTGCAACACCTTTGAGGTTGAGAGAAAGAAATTGATAGCATAAACTTGCACAGACTTAAGTCTACTTCAGGTTTATGGAGTGAAGTGCCTAGGAACAGACCTTCATAGATGTGAATGAGCTGGTTGTATGTATGAATAGCAATAGAAATGCAAAACTTTTGGTTATGGTGATGAGATGACAATTTTAATGATAGTTGTAGGGATAGAAAGGCAGGAGGAAAGATGTTGTCTAAAGCCAAAATGAGTAGATAAATATATGAATGGTGGAGGGAGTTATTGGAATGTAGTGTGATGCTGGGTGGGAAACAGAAAGGAGATGTGATAAATTGGCCGAGATAGCCCTCATGAGGCTGTGGTGTTAACTAGTATTATAGTATGTGTACTGTGTCAGGAAACCAGTTTCTCTGTTCAACCTGCTGTTGGTGGACTGGAGTTTGTGGATATATTTCAGTTCTGCTGTTTCTCTTTCAAATCTTTCTTTGTAGTGTTTTTGTTCAGGGACTGCTGTTATGAGGTCCAATATGCCCAGGAAGACTGAAGTGTTCTGCAAGTGATTTTTTTGTATTACCATTCCTGATGTCTGATCTATGTCCATTAATCCTTTGGCACAGAGACCGGCTTGTTTGCCCACAGGGGAGTGATGCGATTAAATGCTGTGATTACATTTTCTGAGTAGAAAATGACTCTGTGGACTATGTTAGACTGGATCAATTCGAGCTTGTAAATACCGATGAAGTGGACAAGCTTCTTGGAAGTATAAGGAGGACAACGTGCCCCCTCGATCCCTGCCCATCTTGGCTGACCACTCAGGGAGGGGATGCAGTAACAACTTTACTTCAATCTATAATTAACCCATCCCTTAGGGAGGGGAAATTTCCATCCAAGCTTAAACAAGCAGTGGTTAAACCACTCTTGACAAAACCCTCCCTAGATCCCCTGATAAGAAATAACTATTGACTACCATTCTTGGGTAAGGTGATCGAGAGGACAGTTGCCTTCCAACTTCAGGCTATCTGGACCCATTTCAAACTGGCTTCAGGGCGGGATATGGAGTTGAGACTGGCATGATCACCTCGGTTGACGATCTCCGTCTGAGCATTGACAGGGGAAGTGTGACCTTGTTGGTGCTCTTGGACATCTCAGTGGCTTTCAATATCATAGACCATGGTATCCTTCTGGAATGCCTGAGGGAGTTAGATATCGGGGTCACTGTGTTGCAGTGGTTCAGGTCCTACCTCTCGGGCAGATTCCAGATGGTGATGCTGGAGGACAGCTGGTCTTGTAAAAAAGAGTTGACATTTGGTGTCTCTCAGGGCGTATGTCTTCCATGCTATTTAACATTTACACGAAGCCACTGGGAGAGATCATCCGGAAACATGGGCCGGGATGTTATCAGTACGCTGATGACATCCAAATCTACTTCTCTATGTCTCGACTGCTGCAGTGACCAAGGATGGCATCTCTCCTCTAAATGCCTGCCTTGAGTCGATAATGGGCTGGATGAGGGAAAACAAACTCAAGTTGAATCCAGAGAAAACGGAGGTGCTTGTGATAAGTACCCCTGGTCCAGGGATGGAGATTTGTCAACCAGTCCTGGATGGGCCACACTTCCCATAAAGGATGAAGATCGCAGTTTGGGACTCATCTCTACAATTTTCATCTCATGTGGAGGCGGTGGCCAGGAGTGCTTGGTACCAACTTTGGTTGATATGCCAACTGCGCCCCTACCTGACCCAGGGGGACCTTGAAGTACTGGTAACCCCTTGTTTAGATTTCTGTAATGCACTCTACATGGGGCTATGTTTGTACCAAGTTCGGAAGTTTCAATTGATCCAAAATGCTGCAGCCAGATTGGTCACGGGAACATCTAGATCAGATAATATCACTCCAATCTTTACACTGGCTGCCGATCAGCTTCCGGGTGCAATACAAAGTGTTGGTCATTACCTTTAAAGCCCTACATGACTTGGGTCTGAGTTACTTAAAGGAACACCTCTCCTTATACAGTCCATCCTGCACTCTTAGAATATCAGGGAAGAAACTACTCAAATACACGAAAACCAGATTAGTTACAACTTCCCATAAAACTTTCACAGCCGCAGCCCCTGAACTATGGAACATCTCGCCAGAAGAGATCCGCCTTATTACTACACTGGAAGCCTTTAAGAAGGCACTTAAGATGGATCTCTTCCACCGGGCCTATCCATTTGATCTGCTATAATTGATCCTAAAGAACACCCCCACTTCTGACTCAATAGTATGGGAACAGACGATGATTGGATATTTTAATGATTGGTAGCAGTATTGCAGACTTATTTATAGATAACATTGTATTTGCATTTTGTATTATTGAATGTTTTTGCTGTAAAACCTCCTCGATCCACAGGGAGAGGCAGGAAATATAAATAACATTTATTATCATTATTATTATTATTATTATTATTATTATTATTATTATTATTAGATGTGTGGGCAGAATTGGCATCTAGGTGGGTGGCAAGGTCACATCATCCACAATATTAGACGTTCTTTGTGATATATACCATCCTCTGTCAACAATGGTCTTCAGCACACGGTGTTTTTCACTGCATAAACAAGCTTGTAAGAAAATGCAACTAAGTACTATATCATCATTAGGAAACAGACATCATTATCCAATACTGGTGGTGGATAAATAATAGTGGAACTTAGTATTATTCCTCAAAAGAGCAACATGAATCCTAACAGAAATGGGTATTGTTAGTGTATGAAAAATGGACAGCTGTGCGTTCTTCCCATTGGGCATGGTATGTAACAGATCATATGAATGCTTCTGTTTCATAGAATGAAGACTCATACAAATTAGAATATGTATCTACCACAATTGAAACCTCATATGTAATGCACATTTGACAGGAGGCACACATAGATGCTTTGAATAAGAATAGCATACAAATTAAGAAAATAAAAGTTAAACCAGAAAGGTGTTTCATATTACACAGTACACAGACAACACCAAGTCTGAAAACTATGTGAACCAGCCCTGATTCATCTTCTTCTTTGTGGATAGATCAACCATTATGCATAGAAAATTAATCTTCTTACATTGTAGCAATTCTGATAAACTATGAAGAGTTCAAGAGTTTATACTGTCTTTGTACTGATAAGCATTTCTTCTTGCTCTAAAATAGACATGTCATTGTGTTTGCAGCTGTTGTCCTGGCAACTTTCAGTACATGCTGAAATAGTGTTTTGATGGCAAAAAGCAGGCTCTTGTACTATCTTGGATGTTTCCTTATCCATTCTTGACACACAAATGCCATGGGGAAAATGTTACCACCTTGTAATACTTACGTTTTTTGCTTTCAAATTATAGGTAACTACAAAGCTACCCTTCAGTGACATCAGGTAGAGAATTATGTCTTATTTCCAAACACACAGACACCTCAGTATCAAATACATTTTCTAGTTTCTAAAAAAACATGATAAAGAAAAATGAAAGATACACTGTCAGGGATGGGCAAATTATGACCAGTAGGCCATATATGACCCCTGGGCTCAATTTTGTGGCCCCTGAAGCCCCCCCCCCCATCTCACCCAAATGTTGTGATTGTTCAGGTATTTTCTTGCCCAAATCATGCAGAAAGCTCTCTATAATCATAGAAATAGAGTCAGAAGAGACCATAAGGGCCATCCAGTCCAACCCCCTGCCAGACAAGAATACATAATCAAACCACTCCTAACAGATGGTCATCCAACCTCTGTTTAAAAAACCTTCAAAACCCACCACTCTCTGAGGCAGCGTGTTCCATAGAATCATAGAGTTGGAAGAGACCGCAAGGGCCATCCAGTCCAACCCCCTGCCATGCAGGAAGTCCAGATCATAGCATCCCCGACAGATGGCCATCCAGCCTCCGTTTGAAGACCTCCAAGGAGGGAGACTCCACTACACTCCAGGGGAGTGTGTTCCACTGTCGAACAGCCCTTACTGTCAGGAAATTCCTCCTAATGTTGAGGTGGAATTTCTTTTCCTGCAGCTTGCATCCATTGCTCTGGGTCTTAGTCTCTGAAGCAGCAGAAAACAAGCTTGCTCCCTCCTCAATATGACATCCCTTCAAATATTTAAACAGGGCTATCATATCACTGTCGAACAGCTCTTACCACCTTCTTACTGGAATCTCTTTTCCTCTAAATGCAGTATCACTTTCTGTTGGGTATTTTGAGAGAGAGTGCAGAGTAAAATGGAGGTGTTTGATCTTTCTGTGGAGTTCCTGCATGAGGAACTAGGGGAAAAATTGGTCCCTTTTCTCTAAACAGTGAGACAATTTGGTATAGCGGTTTGCGTTATGGTCTAGGACTCAGGCAGATTAGAGTTCTGACTAATATTACCATCACCATGAGAGTGATCTCCAGTGCAAGGAGAAATTGCAATAGGGACTCTGTTTCTGCTTGTCACATTGGAGATCACTCATGGAGGGGTGGAATGTCCCAGAAAATGGGTTTTGAGAAAGTGTCAGGCTGGGAGCCACAGTGTAGCCACACAACTACAGTGGTTATTCATTTGTAACACACTAACACGATTCTGGCCATTTTGCTTAAATTATTTTACTGTTTAAATTTTGAATTTTTTATACTATTTTACTTGTACTCCACCTGAGATATCACAAACTACAGTAGGCATCTTCAATGAATTGTTGAAGAGTAAATCAACCCTTTTGTAAAGTTGATTGATTCCATGGGTCTACTGTGTTGAGAACAGCAATAGGATTTAGGCTATTGTTGCTGTTCTCTTCATAATTATTGGTAACATTTGATTCATGTGTGATTAATAATATTCCCACAGAGAAACAGATATTTGTGAGTAATTTACTGAAAACAATCTGCCCTAGATATTGCCAAATGTTTAAAGATCACTGTGTATTATCACAACATGTTTTTCGACCTATGTCTGGAGAACACACCTGGTAACAATTTAAAAAAATTGCAATGATAAAGTCAAATGAAGTGTTAAACCCCAAAAGCACCATATGCAAAATGACCCTAGTAAGGTCCTTACTCAATGACAGGATAAGGCAAATAGATCACCCAACAACAGGGATGGGGAAAGTGCCCACAGATTTAATTTGCCTTCTCCAGGTTCTTTTTGTGCTGCCTTTAAAGCCCTCAGATACTCTCAACATAAATTATATTTCACAAAATCCATTGTTGACATTTGGAACAACAGCAAAGGATTATGCAGTTTGTGGGTAAAACTGCTTTTAGTCACCCCAATCCAACCAGTCTGGTATTAAACTTTCATTGCCTCTTCCCAGCTTCCGCCACAGAGAAAAATCAACAGAGCAAGAACAGAGAAAGAAAGAAAAATAGGCAAATGGCACACACACACACACACACACACACACAGACAGAAGTGCTTTTGACTTTTTTTCCAGATTGGAATGTATCCAGGTAATCAGTTCAGTCTTCCAAACTGAGGTTTCACAGGTATCAGTACCATCCCTTATGCTTTTTAACATCTCCATGTGGGAAGTCATCTGGAGTTTTGTGGTTGGGTGTCATCAGCATACTCATGATACCTGACCCCAAACACTAGATGACCTCCTATATGTATCATCAGTATGCTGATGACATTTATTTCTATCTGTCTTTTACAACTGATGCCAAGGAGAGTGTGGAAGTCATGAATTGTTGAAGATTATCACATGGGAATAAGAAACGCTAGAGAAGTGCATTGCTACCGTCATTATTGCATGACCGGGGAAAGATTTTCACATGACGTTGTCCACCTACCCTTCTTGTAACATCATGGAATCATTGTGCTAGTGGAATAACTCATTGACGATAAAAAAAATGTCAACAGCTTGCTGATAGAGATTCATTAGCAAAAGTGTGAAAGGCAATCACATTTCAATAGACCTATTGAGAATTCATCATTAAACCTTCCAGAGAGTAGATTATTGCACTACACTCATTAAAATGGGGCTACTCCACTTTAACTGATCTGGCTGCCTCCTGTTGCATTTTGGGGTTTATAGTTCAGTGAGTCCTAAGAGCTGTCTGGCTGAATATTCTAAATGCCCCTTCCTAAACCACAAGACCCAGAATGCAATAGGAGGATAATATCCTAAATTGAATTCCCCAGTCTTCCAGTGTGCCTGTTCTTTCTGTGTTGTGCTTGTGAGTCACAGGAGAGTTTCTCAGTGGCGAAAGAAGACTTATTTTTCTCTCTGCTAACACAATCCCTTCTGCAGATGTGTGGAATGTAAAAGTGCCTTTTTACTGCTTGTGAATCATTGGCCCGGTACATACCGCCAAGAAGCAGCGTCCAGGTGGCGATTCTAGGGTTAGGTACTGCGCACCAACTGCATAGTCCCTAACCCTAGGACGTATTGGCATCATCGTAATGACGGCCTCCCATCCATATGGGGGCCACCAACGTGACATAAGTGGTGTGCAGCGTATAGACATTGCTGCACATTGCTTAATGGCACACTTGTGATGCCCCCGTGGCTTCGGAAGAAGAACCTGGCTTTTCTGGGTTCTTTTTGGGGCGGCGGGATGCCGCACAGTTTGGCTGCTGCGGCGTCCCTCTGCAAGAAAACCAGCTGCCTTCAGCCTGCCCTTTCGGGGAAGTATGTACTGGGCCATTAATGCCCTGTTATTGCGACCAGTGTGAAAGTAAGTGTTTTAATGTCACCATTGTATCGTTCTTGCTTAATAACATTAAAATAGTGCTATTAAACTGTAAATAGCCCTCATGTGATAACCTCTGTTGTCTGGATGCAGGTGAAGCATTGAATGTGGGTGAATGAACTGAAGTTTAATACAGATAAGATGGAAGTTCTGTTAGTCAGTAGGAAAGCTAACCTAGAATTGGGATTTTAACATATTATGAATGTTATTGCACTCCCTCTGAAAGATCAGGTTTGTATTATGAGGCTGCTTTTGGAGTTAGCATTGTTTCTGGAAGACCAGGTAGCTGCTATGTTCAGGAGTGTCCTTTAGGCAGCTTTGGTTGGTGTACCAGTTGTACTCTTTCCTATGGAGGCCAAATATGCCGGCAGTGGTTCATTAATTATCTCCTGATTAGACTACTCTAATGTGATCAATGTAAAGTGTGTCAGCATCATAGAAAACATAGGAAGCTCCCTTATGCTGAATCCGATCTATAGTAGGGCTTTGATAGGATACTGATTTGGACTACAACTCCTGGAATCCCCTAGGCTGCATGGCCAGTAACTGTATTTCCAAGTTTTGGTCTGTCTCACCAAATACTGTATAAACTTTGAGAGCAGCTCTTCACTTCTTGAATAATTTAAGAACCAAGGAGAACAAAGAATTATAAGGAACAAAAGAAAAACAGCTTTATCCTAAACAAAATAGTCAGTCGCTCTCCATACAGTTTTTTTTAATGCACAATATTTTATAGCTGCAAAAACTGAAGTGCAGTTGTGGCTGACTAGTCTTTTAAAACCTTTTTGAGTTTGTGGAATTACATATCACTGGTCTTTGAAAAAATATTGGTGGCATTTACGAAAAATGTCCTTGAACAGGCTATTCTTAGTTTTCAAAAAACATGTCCCCCACCCTTACTTAATATCTATTTAAATTAACAGTGATGGCCTGCCATAGAATTATGCACATTTCTTAAATTACAATCCTGTTATATTAGCTGAATTTCCTACTAACTGTCAGAAACCATGCTAAAATTAGAATGCCTTTCGGAAATGCAAATATGGGCCAGGATCCTGCATAGGGACAAGCAGTTATGAGATGTAGCTATGATAGTCTCCCATCAATTCCTCTCCACCAAACCCATCTTTTCTCAGCTGCAGCCCATCTGAATCCAGAGAGCTGACTAAGAAATGTCTTATGTCCAAAACACACTGCAGAAACAATCCAGTTTAAGACTGCTTTAACTGCCCTGGTTCAGTGCTACAGTATCCGAATTATAGTTTATTGTGGCACCTGAGCTCTCTGACAGAGAAGGCTGCATGTCTCTCAAAGCTACAGCTCCTATAATTCCCTAGCATTGAGCCAGGGCAGTTAAAGCATTCTCAAACTGGATTATTTCTGCAGTGTGTTTTGTAACTGAGTTTGTGGGGCTGCCACAGGGAAAAGACAGGCTTGTGGGAAGGATTTTTAAAATTCAGTAGTGAATTCCAACCTCATTCCAAAAAAGCAAATTGTAATTGTACATGTCTTATCCATCATAATTCAACAACAGGATTCCATATGTTTTATGTTATGCAGATGTATTTCCACCGTATACAGTCCCACACCCCAACATATCTGGCTGATCCTTTCTAAAGATTCACATTAGCAGACCCTTTGATTTTGCTTTCATGTTTCTCCTAGCTAGGTCTAGATCTTCCACATCTAATGCCATCTGAGCTGGGGACATTAGTGGGGTTTAAGACCACAAGGCTCTACCTCTTCTTACAGCAAATTCCAGCTGAGTGAGAAAGAAGAGTTGAGGAACAGTAATAATTACAAAACCTTTTGACATATATGTTATTTCTCCATCATTTCTGAACTCCTTATTTTAGTTTTATTGCATATTACATATTTCAAGAAGTTCTGAGAGAGGAAGCATGAGTCACATTTTATTGCCTGTCTTCTTTCATGCTTGTTGAGGGAAGAGTTCAAAAACCAACCAAACAACCCCCTCCCCCAACAACAACAGATACGTAGATCTGTTCTGTACCATAGAAATATAAAGGAAAACCCTTGCTTTGCATGACAGCCTACACACCTATAAGAAATTACTGGATCAAGGCAATTATTTGCATTCTCGAATCCAGTTACACATGAGTTTACCCCAATGAAATTAACAAGGAATAATTAAGTACTGTATAATACAAATTTACAGAAATAATTTCAAATATACTCTTCTGAATCTTGGCCATTTTCTATGCAATAGCTCTAACGACACAAATGGCTTTTTACATATAAAGAGATAGTTGTGAAATTAGAACTTTGCTATAAACCCAAGTTGCAGGGCTTTAGGTGATGCTCAAATGAGTTTCTATTTTTGTGCATTTGTAGATAAGATCAATTTCTACAGTACTGTGAGCCTTCTCATAAAAATGAATAAAATGCCATCACTTAAGTAACTGCATAATATTCAAACAAACAGAATCAAGGTGACTTCAAGGAAAAGGTGAAATAGCAAACATATGCATGTGCAAAACCATGCTCAGGTAATTCTCTATTTCCACATTGAAAATCTCTCTGAAATAAAACTAATCATGCTTAAAGAATGAAAACACAAGACTTTCACAGTTTTGTTACTGACTATGGGATATGAGGTAATAATACCAATACTTGAGTTCACATATGTAAGTCTCATATACTTGCAAATAAAACCAGGTTGCTGGTGAAGTATGGCCCTAGAAAATTAAAGAAATGAATAAAGCTGCCTAGATGGAGGAAAACACTCCACCAAGCAAAAAGTTACAGAATAAAGAGATGGCATTTGAAGCACTTGAAAGATATCTGAGTCACAAAGATGGTTAAGCATCCAGAACAAAAGGAAAGCCTCCAGAAAAAAAAATTCCAAATAGCAGCAAAGGAGGAAAAATCAGTATAAAAAGAAAACAAGGAGACTCATCAATCTCATGTCAAATAAAAAAAACAAACTTACACTTGTTGTATAAGCTGCTTCGGGGTCATCCTCTAATACGCGTGATAAGCCAAAGTCAGAGACCTTACACATGAGATTACTGTTGACCAAAATATTCCGAGCTGCTAGGTCTCGATGTACGTAGCCCATATCTGAGAGATATTTCATGCCAGAAGCTATTCCACGCAACATGCCAACAAGCTGGATGACTGTAAAGTGGCCATCATGCTTCTGCAACAAAAGGGAGAGTGTCAGAGTCAAGAATATTGACATTTTCAGGTTTTGCTGGTTAAATCTCTTCAACAGGCATTGCAAAAATCCTGACTACTGATTGCTTAATCACATTTGTCTGAACCAGGTACCTTCGCTCAATGCTGATCCCGTTGGGTTTTGGCCTTCCTACAGTACAACTCGCTTGCCTGCCTACCATGCTTGCACATTTCCAGTATTTTATCTTCACTTCTTCTGCAGTTCATGGTAATTTTCTCTTTATTGGATACTGTCATCCTTGTGTTTGGACCTTTGTCCTCTGCATGAGAACACCAACCCCCCAAAACAAATTTCTTCAACATTTTTGCAACCCCAGTGAAAGCTGCTAACATCTGGCATAGGTTAGAGCAGCATCATACTCTTCCCTAGAAGCAACTTATATAGAGAGGTATGTAGTGCTTTCCCAGAATATGTGCTGCTCTTTTCTTTAATTTATGTGTGTGCCCATGTGTGGAATTATCCAATTTCACACAAAGGCCCATGCTGAGAAAGATGATTGTTGAAGTGCCTTTACCCTGCATAGCTTATTCAGTTCTTTGCACAGGCAGCAGAGGTGGCACAATGTTCCTCTGCATGAGCTCAGTGTAGATGAGACAGGATCAGCCAGTAGCTTGTGAAGCAGGGATTCAATGACATGCAAAATAATGGAATATATTCCCCCCCCCCAGTGGTATATTTGAACAACAATAATATATTAACCCATTTTAACAACCGTATATTTCCCAATAGCCTATTAACCCAGTGTCTTTACAGCAGGGAATTATGTAGCCCTGCAAGCACTAGATGTTGATGAATACTACAAGTTGTAGTGCAGCAGCATCTGGAAGGCTTCACAATTCCTATACCTATTTCCAGCTTCCTGTGGAGATATCTAGGAAATGGATTCTTATACTGAAGGGATGAGATGATGGTTTTATGAGAGTTAGAAGGAACTGTGGAATTCTGGAGAGAATGAAGAGTAGAGTATAGATTTAGGAAAAAGGGAGTTTGTTTGAGACAATGAGTAAGGTATTGCTAGATTAACTATCCAACTATCCAACTCCTGGGTCACTTCCTGGCTGGAGCATAAGAGAAGTAACATTGGTGTTTGTGTGTAGGCAATTTTCAGTCACTCTAAACCTGCTCCAGGAAGCTGGGAGACCTTTTGAAACAGTGCAAGACGTGGCATAGGGGATGGAGGGGCCAGAGAAAATCACAGGTATTTCTCCCTGTTCCACTGATGAAAGCTATTTTGCTGCTTTCTCCATAAGTATATGGCATTTAATTCCTTTTGCCTTTAAGATACCAGTGTACTAACGTCAAAGGACTGTTTGCTGGAAATACTCACAATATTATAGGATATTTTGAAGGCCATTTCCTATGTTACAGCATGAAATGTCAGCAATGGATTTAAAACCACCTATTTAAAATCATAACTAGAGGTTATGCATATGTATCAGTTTGGTATACTATATTGTGTAACATTTAGTTTGGTTCATTGTTATACTTTATATTACAAAATGTGTTTTATGCATTTTTGAGATAGGGCCCAGTTTTGCTAGCAGTAGAAGGCTTCCAGCCTTTTAACCCCAAACTTATTCCTGCACATATTAGTTGTGCATTAAGAATATTAGGTAGATGGCTGAACCTCTGCAGGGCCACTGGATCTTAATGGAAAATCTTTGAATTATGTCAGTTATTCAACAGCCACTCTATTTTTCAAGTACAGTAGAGTTTCGATTATCCGACTCTCAGTAATCCGACACTCCGGATTATCTGACGTTGGATAGGCCAGTGAGCGTGGCTTAGAGCCCTTGCCACGCCCCCAGCCGGAAAGGGTCCAAGCAATTTTTTTTTTTGCAATTTGAAGCCTACCTTGCCTTCCTTTCCTCCTCCTCCAATTCTTCTTCGCCCTCCTATCACAAGCCTGGAGGGCACGCAGCAGAGCCTCAGCAGGTCCAGAGCTGAAATGGACCACGAGGTCATCCTGCCGGGCCCCAAAGCACCCCCAGGAATGGGGACTCCAGAGTGCCTCTCTTGGAGCTTCCATCCAGGTCCCTTGCTTCGAGCAAGAGAGGCCCAAGCCTTGCGGTTCTTGCTAGCTCCATCAGGCCTGGGCGAGTGCCTCCAACTCTACCCCAGTGGTCACGCACTTGCCCAGGCCTAATGCTGGGGCAGCAGGAACCACGAGGCTTGGGCCTCCCTTGGCTGGAAGGAAAACCTGGGAGGAAGTTCCAAGGGCAGCGCTGCCTAGTGCTCATTCCTGGGGGTGCTCTGAGGCCCACTGGCCGAAGCGCTGCCATCAGAGCTCCTTTCCTTCTAGGTCCCTTCCTTCCAGCAAGGGAGACCCAAGCCTGGGGCCCTCGGAGCTCCCTTCCATCCAGGCGCCAGGCTTGGGCCTCCCTTGGCTGGAAGGAAGACCTGGAAGGAAGAGAGCTCTGAGGGCAGCGCTGCCAAGTGCTCATTCCTGGAGGTGCTCTGGGGCCTGGCTGGGTAAGCAGGGAAACCTCAGCGGGTCTGGAGCCGACATGGACCACGAGGTCATCCAGCTGTGCTGCAGAGCCCCCTCCAGGAATGGGGACTCAGAAGCGCTTCCAGCCAGGCGCCAGGCTTGGGTCTCCCTTGCTGGAAGGGACCTGGAAGGAAGAGAGCTCTGAGGGCAGCACTGCCAAGTGCTTATTCCTGGAGGGAGCTCTGGGGCCCGGCTTGATGACCTCATGGTCCGTTTCAGCTCCAGACCCGCTGAGGCTCCCTGCACACCCAGCCAGGCCCCAGAGCACCTCCAGTATTGACGTGGGATTCTAGTGGTTCATTCCATTTGATTCTCGTACTGAATCAAATGTATATCTTTTTTTACTATTTAGAAATATGTTTCAAATGTCCTTAAAATGTTATGGGGGAAAATGTGAACAATTCATGATGGAAATACAGAAATCCGTTGAGGAGGGAACAAGTAGCCCTTATAGTGCTGTCCTAAGCACACGTACTGGGAGGGTGTTTGGAAATCTCCTCTTAGCAAACATGCATATGATTGCTTTACAAATTAAAATACACATTTTGAAGACAATTACATTAAAAAAGACAATGGATTCATAATTCTTAATGATCCACAGATCTATAAGGAAATGAAAGATATACACTTTTGTAATATTCACTGCCACTGGAACTCCTCCATTCCTGTTTTAGATCGAACTCGTCAGACCTCGTCTTCTGTCCCCTTATCTGTTGGAGTTCCTCAGGGCTCTGTTTTGGGTCCCCTTCTGTTCTCTTTATACACACTCTCCCTTGGCAAACTTATCAGTTCTTTTGGTTTCTCCTACCATCTTTACGCCGATGATACCCAGCTGTACCTTTCCACCCCTAATCTGTCGCCAGACTAGAGCAGCAAGTGTCATCCTGTTTAACAGCTGTCTCCCACTGGATGCACCATTGGCGTCTGAAGCTCAATATGTCCAAGACCGAGCTTCTTGTTTTCCCTCCTAAGCCCACCCTTCACTATTCCTTTTCTATTTCTGTCAATAACATCTCGATCCAGCCAGTCCAGGAAGCCCGTAGTCTCGGTTTCATCTTTGACTCCTCTTTGTCATTTATCCCTCAGATCCAGACTACAGCCAAAGTCTGTAGATTTTTTCTCTATAATATCACCAAAATCCGTCCATACCTCTCAGCTTCCACCGCAAAAACACTGGTCCATGCCCTAGTGGTCTCACGATTAGACTACTGTAACCTCCTCCTGGCAGGGCTTCCTCTCTCTCACCTCCACCCACTCGCTCGCCGTTATGATCATGTCTCCCCTCTGTTGTCTTCCCTTCACTGGCTCCCTCTTCCTTTCCGCATCAGGTACAAACTTTTGCTACTCACCTTTAAAGCCCTGCATGGGCTGGCCCCTCTTTATTTAACTGATCTTCTCTCTCCCTACATCCCTACTCGCACTCTCCGCTCTGGTAGCCAAAGTCTCCTCTCTCAACCCAGGATCTTCTCTGCCCCGTCCCGGATCCGTCCCTTCTCTCTTGCTGCCCCTCATTCCTGGAACCTTCTTCCTCCGCATGCACGGCTCATCACTTCCCTAACCAGCTTTAAGGCTGAGCTGAAAACCATATTGTTTAGGGAAGCGTTCTCAGGGAATTTGTGATTGTCATCTGGCTGTCTGACAATGTTTGATGTGATGTGATTTGTTTGATATTTGATGTTTTTAATCTGTTTTTTCTTTTCTATATGGTAAATTTATCTATTCCTCTTTTAATTGTTATTATCTTAGAATGTATGCCTTGGGCAGGCTTTTATATTCTCTTAATTTTACTGACTTTGTACAGCGCTGTGTATAATTACAGCGCTACAGAAATAAAGTTTAATAATAATAATAATAATAATAATAATAATAATAATAACTGTAAGTGAAGCTTAAGTGGTGCACAGTACAAAGGCTCAGTAGAGCAGACAGTCTAAATAGCATTTTCAGCATAATAGGCAGTTTTCTTCTTCAGGAACAAGTAAAGAAAGCTCAGGTCTTACTGTTAGCTTCCTAACTACAGCTTCAGAAATATCAATAACAAGGAGTTTAAATGAATTCATTAATATGGTTTAAAATAGCTTTAGGTTTTTATTTAGCCTGCCAACACAGCTGCTTTGTTTCAATACTCAGGTAAATTTATACTTTGTGTCTTTTCTCTCCCAGTCTCTCTCCTACATCATGATCAAGATGTATTCCTATTGTTAAGGAAAATGCAACATGGGACATAAAGTAGTAGAAATAAAACATGTATGTGAAAGTCACAATGACTAAGCAAGAGCAATTAAGAAGCCACACAGGTGAAAAAGCTAATGTAATTTAGAAGTCTTGAATGTCAAGGACAGAATTATAGAATGTACAATTGGAAACACCTGAGATTCATTAAGTGTACAAGGTGAAATGATGAAATTCTTAAGTATAGGTTGAACTATGTGAACCAATCAAAATGAATGTACATGCCCACTGGGTGGAAACTGACTAGTGGGAGGTGATTAACAATGGATATAATAATTGCAATGTTTGCCAATGTATTTTGTGGGTAGTTGGAGTGTTTTGGAGATATTGGAGATTGTAGAGGGCATTAGTATTTGTATATAGTAGAATAAAGTAGATCTTTTATATAAGACTACTGAGTTGTCTGGTGTCTTGAGTGAAGATACAAGAGCCAGCAGAATCCTGGAGAAGTTTGGAGACATCTCAGGAAGAAGAGTGAGAAGGCTTGGAGAGTTTGTCAGGGTCTTCAGCTTATTCTCTGAAACTCTGCTGCTTTGGAGAAAAGCATTAACCACTGACCAAAGCTGGTCAGCACCGCTGCATAACAAGGTGGTGAGTTAGAGCCAGAGGTGAAGAGCTACAACTCCCATCATCCCTGACACCTATATCAAGTCATTTTTTATGGAAACAAGGTGAAAGGTATTAAAATATAATTCTTCAGAATCTAAATTCTAAAAGATTACATTTTGTTATCTAATTCGTCCCCTAAAATTACATGAATAACCTTGGGAGAAAGGTGGGATATAAATTAAATCAATCAGTCAATCAGGTACTATTTGAAATGATGTAAGCTCATCATTCTTTGTAGATTTATGGAAAATATTTATCAACAACTCAAACGGAAAAGTGTTTTGTAGGAGAAACAGTAAAAAAAGATCATACACATCTTTCTTTGGAAATGTTAATGAAGTCAACTGCACTGCATTTAGGCCATGACATTCTTGCAACTACCAGCACCTTCTCCTTCGTGCTATGAAGCTAACAATGTATATTGAACACTGACTGCAGTGACTTCCTACAGCTCTGAAAGGCAACTCCATGGTAGAGTGGAGGAGTGCAGTAACAGAAGACTTGGTTCAGAGAAATGTGTAAGAAAAAAAACCCAATTAATTTCTGAACAAGGTTTGCTGAACATCTCCCATCCCTCTGCCTGTGAGACACAGGGGATGGTGACTGGGGAGTTGCTGGAAGCATCAGTCCTTAGTCAGTGGGTGTGCTTTGCAAAATATTATAGTTGCAGAAGGATAAAACTTTACAAGAATCCTCAATTTGTTTTGCTTTGGATTTCCCTGTGTGTGTGTGTGTGTGTGTGTGTATGTGTGTGTGTGTGCGCATGTGTGTGTGTGTCTTTTGGCATTGGTAAAGAAAATGTGCACCTGTACATACTCAATCCACTTTCTTGCTCTTTCTGCTGGGTGACAATGAGCCTGTTCTCTATGGTGGGAGATGCAGCAGAGAGAAGAGGCAACAGTTGCATGGGCACCCTGAAATATTTCCCTCTTTAGACCTTTGACAGGCATGCAGTATTTGCCAACATATGAAAGCGAGCACCTTGGAAGTCGTCTCCCAACCACCCTTCCTTATGTACCTGGAGGAAAGCTAGTGCTTTTCCTTCAGGAGAAACCAAAGTAAAGAAGACAAAATAATAGAATTTTGATTGTTTCATTGTAAGCCAAAGGATATAATTTAATCCTGATGAAAGAGATTAGCGCACTGTCTTTTATTCTTGCACTAGGCATGAGACGTAAATGCACAGGGACAGATTCAATTGCACAGATCCGTCCCCGGGCAGTACTCATCCTGTACCTGTCTCAGGCTTCTCCCAGACCTTTTAAAGAATGGGATTTTCCTGTTCTTTAAAAGTTCTGGGAGAAGCCTGGGTCAGGTACGGGATGAATACCTCCCAGTGACAGCTGTGCCAGAATACATTCACATGAATTCGCTAGTTCGGTGAATTTATGTGAATTTGAATTTATGTGAATTTGAATTGCATTCAAACTGACTTCCCATTGCCCGAAAATAGCTTGCCATTGCCCGAAATTGTATGTGATCACCTCTCATGCAATAACGTGAAACCCCATGATTGCGTTCGGACTGACTTCCCATTGCCTGAAATTGCATGTGGTAGTCTATCATGCAATAACGTGAAACCCCATGATTGCGTTCGGATTGCCATTGGATTATACTTCCAATTTCCCTTGTCTGATAACGTCCTAACTGAAAGAACAGTTAATGGCAGCATGAGCTTTTGTATACTTCAGTATACTTCCTCAGATGCTTTTGGTGGAGCAGAAGCCAGGGACAGAATATATATGCCATAGGTATGTGAGAATGAGTGTCACAATATTCTGCATTGCAACCATCATGCAATGGCCATGCTGTTTGTCTGTTTGTGCAATGCTCCTCTCCGAGACACAACCACTGCACAATTCTGTAATTCTCATCTGTGCGATTATAAGTTGGTTTATAACATCATAAATTCCCAATAGGATGCCAGCCAAAATCTGACCCTGTGCTGTGCCTAAAGATGATCAACAACAAATATGCCCCTGCCCTACTGGAAAAATATGAGTATTGACTTCAGAAGATGTAGTAACTGTTTTCAAGAGCTGACTTCCAGAAAAGATAAAGTAAAATCTCTTTGTTACCAGTCAAGCTGGTAAGGAAAACAACTCTAAATTGTCTTCACTGTGGAGTTATTGGTGAGACTGTATCAGTTACAAATATAATTCAAAGGAACTTTAAAAGGTCTCAAAACAATGTTCTCCAGGAGGGCTCCATGGTAGCATCAATTCTTCTTCTTTTCGGATGCCATTTATACAGCAAGGTGAAGCTGTATGAGCTCTGCTAAACATATTGGTACAGATAAGAGGTATTATCACAAAGAAAAGCTGAATTCTGTAACATATTCAATAATTGAAAATTTATTTTATTTTGTATACTTCATCCAGCTATTTATTATTTTGCCTTCTTTATTCTGGCTTCTGCAAATCATGAGGCAATGCAAAGAGATACACAGAACTTTGGAATGTAACACAACAACCATTGGCAATTCTCAGATTTAGCAGGCATGATCTCCTGCTAAAGTAACCAAGATCCTGGTCCATGCCCTAGTGGTCTCACGACTTGATTACTGTAACATCCTTCTGGCAGGGCTTCCTCTTTCTCACCTCCGTCCTTTAATTTCTGTCCAGCATTCAGCTGCACGCATTATCACATCTGCCCACCGCTCTGACCATATCTCTCCTGTGTTGGCATCCCTTCACTGGCTCCCCCTCCCTTTCCGTATTCAGTATAAGCTCCTGCTGTCCACGTTTAAAGCCCTCCATGGGCTGGCCCCCTCCTTACTTATCAGACCTTATTTCCCCTCACCTTCCCACTAGGGCCCTCCGTTCTGGTAGTCAAGGTCTGCTGTCCCAGCCCAGGATTTCCTTTGCCCCTTCTCGGATTTGCCCCTTTTCACTCACTGCCCCTCACTCCTGGAAACTTCTTCCCCCGCAAACAAGAGCCATCTCTTCTTTAACCAGCTTCAAAACGGAGCTGAAGACCATCTTCTTCAGAGAAGCGTTCCCAGGCATTGCATAACTGTCACTTGCTTTTTGTTGTTCTTTTGTTGTCTGTTTTATTGAATCATTTCCTGTATTGCTATGTATTTTATATGTATTATCCTACTAGAGAGGCCCCTTCCCCACCACCTTTCTCTTCTCCTTTTGTGTCCTGTCTTTTTAGATTGTAAGCCTGAGGGCAGGGAACCGTCCAATTAAAAAGATTTACAGCACTTTATAAATAAAGGTTAATAATAATAATAATAATAATAATAATAATAATAATAATGATCTACACACTTTCAACCATTTTCTTTGGGAAAAAACCCAAGTGCTACAAACATGCATAAAAAGGAAACAAAGAGCTAAAATGAATTGTTAGTCCAACTACAATAGATCCAATGAATCAATGAGAGCTTCCCGTGTTTGCAAATTGGTGGGCTGAGTGCGGCTGGGAGCCAAGATGCAGCCAGGATGCAGTTGCCCAGTGGCATTGGTGGCATTTTTTGTGCGATAATTCCTGAATGCATCCCATAAGTGACTGTATACCGGCAGGGCTAAGTCGCTTTATTTTTGCATGTGATAATCTCCTTGATGTCACCATTTATGTAAATCCCACTATGTAAATCTAATGCAGTAGATTTATGATAACAACTGGATTTAGTTGAGAAATTCTCCACTTCTTCCCACATTATCCAGCTTGCTCAATACCTGTCCCTATGAAATTTTGAGCACCCTTTAAAAATTTGCTAAGAATAAACAACCACTTATTGGGACTCAGGAGTCCCTTCATTCATCAAATAATTTAAGTTATACCAGCTAATTTTGATCTTGGCTTATAATTTTTTAAGATACTTTGGACCCAAACAGACAGGCCAAAATAAAGCGGCTTCAGGCCACTCTGGAGGTATGCTGTTTAAATGATGCATGCATCCTAAGAGGCTGGAAGCTGCACCAAAGCCATACTCCAGTCATAAGGACTGGATCACAGCTTTGGCTTAGCTTCTGACCTCTTAGGATTCATGCATCATTTAAACAGCATACCTCCAAAGTGGCCCAAAGCAACTTTATTTTAGCCTGTATGTTTGGGCCCCTTAATATGCTAATAAAGTCAAAATTAATACACATTGTTGTTGTTGTTGTTGTTGTGTGTGCCTTCAAGTAATTTCTGACTTATAGTGATTCTATATTTTTTTTTCTTGGCAGGATTTGTTCAGAGAGGGTTTGCTTTTGCCTCCCTCTGAAGCTAAGAGTACACACTGGCTCTCATATACATATTTACAGAGAGACATCCTATAGCCATTTTTTCCTCACTTCTTTTTTATTTGCCCCAAATGGCAATATATAAAATTGACGTATTGAGAATTTAAGTGACATTAGGATGTCATCTACAGCTAAGTTTTCAAATCTCAGAGGTTAACACAAGAAGTTGTTTTGAAACAATTCCTGGTTGGCTGCTGAGGATGTTTATCAGCCTTGGCAGCCATTTATATCACAATGAATTTGTTCAGAGCACTGTTCCATCAAATTGTAAATAATCTTTAACACTTTTGCCAAATAAACTACCTTTGACAGCCAAAGGTATATCTAATGCCTGGCTGGTTGCACATTTATGCTGCCTACCCAGTGCACTTGAAAGAAAATGTTTTTGTATTCAGCATCTGATGCTGTTTGCAAAACCTGACTTTAAAATATTCCAGTCCAGTTACAGAGCACCGTATAAAGAATTATGGGAAACAAATCAAGCCTCTCTAGTGGAAACTTCCATCCACATAAGAGTTTTGTTCTCTCAGTGGCCCAGAGATGCAATCACATCATACATACAAGGTAAAAAAAAAAAACCTCAAGGAAAGCTGCAAGTCTTACTTCACTCTTAAACTACTAGAAACCATAAGTACACAATTCACATTTCTGCAAGTACACACTGCTTAGTATATAAACTACACAGAACTTTGAGGACAGAGCTGAATGACTTGAACCATTTGCAGAATGCCACTGGACTATAAATCTTCCACTGAATCTTCAAATATACCATAAGATACTAAAACATGCACCAACCCTTTTTTCAGCATAGGAGCCCCTGGCTGAATTCACATATTTGATTTGGAATGGTTAATTTCAGATTCCATTCAGTAATCACAAGGTCATAAATTTGCCTTACACCACCACAATTCACTTCTACAGTTGTCACATGTGTAATGATCAAAAGCCCCCTCCCAACCCTTCCTTTTCAGCAGTGTAGCCCCCCAACAGTCACTTTTGCATTACTTGGGAGTGGGCGAGGGTGGGTGGGTGAGTAAGGATATCTCTGGATCTCTTTTGTAGTTGGAAGTGCTGTGACAGGCATCTAAGGATAGGAAAACAGCTGAACATGGTTCTGCTCTTTCCCCCACTTTCCAGCAACATGAAAATGGTTGTACTGGGTGGAGAGGTGGCGATGGCATCTCCTAATGCAGGTTCTCATCCAATGAGCTTTTATGACCAGTGAATTTTTATGATTACATTATTTTTCTAACAGCCATCCCATACAGCAGAATTATAGGTTATACCACTTGAGGCAGGAAGCAGGACACATTTTAAATTACTTCTCCACATTAAAGTCTCTTTGCAGGTAGACATTAAAGGTATATGTCAAATATATACAAATCCTAAGTTGAATCAAGCCATTTTGTGTGGACGTATCAGAAACATTTGGTCATTATGTTGAGCTAAAACCAAGGGCTCATCTAGACTGGTCTAAAGAAAGATGAATCCCTGGGGTTTGCCAACTGCTTTCATCTCACCGTCCACTGCTTCTACTCTTCTGGGGGCTTCTTTGTATCAGTTTCTTGGCTATATATTAGGGCAACTTAAATAGTTTTTAAAACTGAGACATGGTCTTCTGAGTTTATTCTGTGGTCTGAAGGGTATTTTTCTCTCTGAAATCCCCCCCCCCAATTTTTTTTAATGCAGAAGTGTCATTTTGCTGATGTTATTTGTTTTGTGCCTTCAACCAGTCGTGTCCCTAGGATTAGTGTCACCCAGTGCATGGGGGAACAGGCTGCCATTTGGAGTCTGGCATAGCCACGCCAGAGTCCAAATGAAAGGCACTACTCCTCCCAGCAGCCTGTCCCCTCATGCACTGGGTGACACCAATCCTAGGGACATATAGGGTCTGGCATGGCTGTTAGGTAAGTGAGAAAGGGATGCAACATACTAGATTACTTCTTAGGGTCAGTAGAATAGGTACTGGAGCAAACAAGTACATTAGAGCTGTGCACAGTCCATATTTTTAAATCCAGCTTGTGTGGAAATTGACTATAACTGGCTGACACTTGACTGGTGAGGTCATAGACCCCCTAATGAGGATAGGGCTGGGGCTCAATCCCCCCCCCCCCCGACTAGGCTAGGGGAGTCTGAGTTCCCACAAATGATCAAGCAAAACTGGACAACCATGACTCCTATCTAGTTGAGGTGTTCAGAAATTATCAATTTATAAAGTGTATCAATTAAATGTGCATTAAATATCAAGCACACATGCACGCATACACACACAAACAATTAAGAGATCTTTTGTAGATGAGATCATTCAGGAGTAACAAGTTGCATGTAATCTGGCCTATACAACTTTTTTGGGAGCAGTGGTATCCCCAGTCCTGGTGTCATCTGGTGCAGGGACGGGGCTTCTGGGGCAGTGGCAGCGGTGGCCAACAAGGCATGTTTGGCCCTCTCCTTTGCTGCCGCCGTGGAGGTCTTCTTGTGAGGGGGCTTGTGCTGTCATGACAAGCCAGCAGAGGGGCTCTCAACCCTCTCCTTTTCTGAAGTGGCAAGCCAGGAGGGCCTGACTGGGTGTCACTCCCTCTTCTGGGGTGTCACCTGGTGTGGGCCACACAATCCACACTCCACAAGTGATGCCACTGCTTGGAAGTAAGATTCACTGACTACATGGAGGTGTCTTCTAAGCAGACTTCATGCATCTAAGAGTTTTCATAACCAAGTGTGGTGGAATAATAATGAAAAGGGGAGAAATAATTAGTCCTTTCTGTCACTATCAGGAACTATGATGGCTATTGTGATGACCTATCTAGAGAATCCACATCACAGCAGGAAGTGTTATGTCCTGCAGTGGCCTTAAGTCACTTGTATATTCTTTAAGACTTGTTTCACTTAATCAAGAAGTGGGCTTTCTTCTTGGAGCAGGAGAGCAAAGATGAGACCTTGTATCAGTTATTTTTACTGAACATGCTGCAGAAAATTCTGAAAAGGAAAGGCTTACTACAACACTGTAACATGGTCAGCCTTGAGAATCTACAAACTAGTCTCCCCCCCCCCCCCCCCCCCGTAATTCTTGTTATGGACCCAAATTCTTTTTCTGCCTTACAACGTTCAGATGCTGATAACTCAGATTTGAGTTGCTTTGCTGTGCACAATGCCAAAAGTTGGCTGAAGTTGTATTAATAATTGCTCACAAGCCCTTAGTTTCTCTGAAATTAAAATTTCATTTTTTATTCTACAGTCATAATGAGAACATGATCAGACAACATAAAACCACCCTTGGATTAGATACGTTGTGATAAAGTTTTGCCACCACCAAAAGATGAAATAAAAGTGAATGGATGGGACGTCTGAATGATGTAGAGGATTTATTTAAAAGGAACCACAATATAGGGTGCATTTTCCTTCCTTTTTGTGTGTGTTCATTTCTTTTTAGTTAAGATGTGCAAAGCTTCTTCCTAAAAGAAGACAGAAGTCAGTCTTTTGCTGCTTATTACCTACATCTTGCTTACATCTAGAGGAGACTCAATTTTTCTGCTCCCCCAGTTATATCCTGTTCTGAGTTATTTAGAACATCACATAAAGTTTAATAATTATTCAGTCTTTGGGCTGACAACAGTCCAGACACAGATGAAAAGATTTATATTCTATCATGTGATATCAGGGAATATCATGGTGGTGTCAACTTCTACTTTTCTAATTTTCTATTTGAGACATAGCTCAGTTTAGTTTGTAGCAGGGCCAGGGTTGTGGAAAACCTTGTGCCTTTCCCAAGGTGTGTATGCTGTGTGTGTGTGCATGGTTTAGATTTGGGAGACTGAAATTTACATTTCATCTCAATAATTTACATTTCATCTCAATACTGGACTAATAGATTTGGTCTGTAAAGTCAATTGAATATATGCAAGATAAGCAGCCACATAAGCACTTGCTCAAAACAAAACAGGATAGAGTGTGGTTTTATATTATTTGCTCATTTTATACAGACCAGACATATCTAGCACTACTTTTATTTGGTTTGCTGACACTATGGAGCACAAAGTATTGAAATCCCATGCAGGTCACTTCATTAAAACAACTATTCAGGTGGTTGAGTGATCCATCTGCCTTAGTCTCAATGTCTCATACAGAAATGGCATGACTAAATGAAGGTGAAAGCAAATAACAACATTAAATAGATGGATGCACATTTATTTTTTCCATTCATCATAAGAAGAGACTGCTGGATCAGCACAAAGGCTCATCTAGTTCACTGTTCTGTTTCCATCATGGCCAACCAGATGTCAATGTGGAGCTTGCAGCAGAAATTTTTGCTATCTGATATATACACTAATTGTAATGCTAGATGTAATGTAATAATAATAATAATAATAATAATAATAATAATAATAATAATAAATTTATTTATTTATTTATTTGTATCCCGCCTCACCGTGTATTGGATCGAGGCGGGTAACAACGTATGTAATGTATAGCCATTGACTATAAGCCATTGTTTTTTTTTACTCTCCTTGACTTTGTATGTCCTTCTTTAAAATTGTACTAGTTCATAGCCATTGCTACATGTTGTGATAGCAGATTCCACATCTTAACTATGTGCTGTGTAAAAAAAAATCTTCCTCTTATTTGTCTTGAAACTTTTACCACTCAGCTTCATTGGATGACTCCAGTTTCTAATATGAGAATGGGGGGAGTCCCCCTTTCTCATAATATTAGAAACTGGAGGCACTTTATCCACACCCTGCATAATTATATACTGTATGTCTCTATCTTGTACTTCCATATGTACTTTTTCCTAAGCTAAACAGGATCCAAATGTAACCTTTCCCTATGACCATTGCAGGTTTTTGATGCTCACATTTTAGTTTAGACAGAAAACTTGAATAAAATACTATGTGGTGAATCTCTTAAAATTCAACTAGAAAGTGGCTAGCATCCTGCATTGCAGTTATTAATTTGTAAACTAGAATTATGGATCTGTCTTTGATATTATTAACTGCCTTCAAGTCCAAGTCAACTTTGACTTATAAGAGTCCAAGTCCAAGTCAACTTCGACTTATGGCAACACTATGAATGAGAGTCCTGACATCAATAGACCTGCCCAGACCTCTCTGTATTTACCCATGATACGTATTCACATAGTGCCATGATAATAAATCCCATCCCTAATTTCACCTTTAACTTGAGAGAGCTGTCCATGTAATGAAGGTCTGTGATGTGAGTGAGGTGCTTCAGAATGATATGACTAGTCTTTTCCTGTCCATGAACCATGGTGTGATGAATACAAGTGTGTTGGGACACAAGAAGCTTGCTGTGTCATTCTGAAGCACCCCACATGTCACACAGAGCTGCTTCCTTCAGTTTAAGGTGGGTTCTGAGCATTGATTCATTTGTGATTACACTTATGTAGTTTTGAATTGGCCAATGTTTTCAAAAGAACACAAGAGCAAAATAAATAAAGTAAATAAAAGTGGAAAGGAGACCATTCTGCTGAAAGGTTGCTCAGGATACCAAGGACAAAATCTGACATATTTGTATGCTGTATGAGAAAGAAAGAGGGAGCATTTATTTTTAGCATCTCTTGCAGCAGGCAAATAAAGACAGGGCCATTAAACTTTGTAGTGTCATGTGGGTCTCCTCCACCCAAAATGAACTCTGACTAGAGAGGCTATATTAGATGGATTTATCACAGACACTTTATGGCTCCATTTTATGGAACTCTCTTCTCTTTTCCCAACATTATTTAACATGAGCTTGTACAGCAGCATCTAACCTCTAGCTGACAGGAAGGATGAGGTTAATGGCAAAGCTGTACTGGGAATTATATAATGGCTGTTTCATCGAGCAGCAATATATCCTGACATTTCCTCCCCACAGAAAAATATTTCTCACTTCCTTCCCTCAGCCTGTCTCTGACTTGCCTTTAGGAATTCAGGTTTGGTAATAAGCTTTGGTCTTTTATTTTGTTGTATTTTCTATTATTAATGTGCCACAGAAATGGACAAACTATATTACAGTGCCTTATGTTATTAGCTTTAGATGATGTCCTCACAATAAGAGGAAACCTTTCTGTAATAATATTTTATTTTATCCAAAGATACAACAGAGATCTCCTGGATTTATATTTTTGAAATCATGTAACTGCTAGCATAATCTTGGTGAGCTATGGATGTTTCTTGGAAAAAACAGTTCATGTCGAATAGAAAATATTACATAAATATTGATTAATTCATACAAAAAAGCACCTAGGAATTACTGAGAGTTGATTTGTTTGTGCAGTAGAAATCCTTGACAGTAAATATTGAAGATTAATATACTAACAACAGAAAAATGAGAAAATTCCTCTACAGAGGATATATGTTAATACCCAACTCTTGTTAAACTATTTAAAATAATAGAATCATAAATTTGGAAGAGAGAACAAGGGCCATCCAGTCAAACCCTCTGCCATGCAGGATCACAATCAAAGTACTCCCAACAAATGGCCATCCAGCCTCTGTTTAAAAACTTCCAAAGAACGAGACTCCACCACACTCCAAGGCAGCATATTCTACTGTCCAACAGCCCTTACCATCAGGAAGTTCTTCCTAATGATAAGGTAGATTCTCTTTATATTTTATAAAGATACTGAACAATAGTGGACCCTGGACTGAATTCTGTGGCACCCCATCAGCCACTTCTTTCCAGGTTTCGTTAAAATACATACATACATACATACATACATACAAACATACTCAATAAATAACTGATCAGAAGCAAAATAGGACATACTGAGACACTTCTGTTTGGAAATTTAAAGTCTACTAAGCATCATAACTCTTCTGGTTTAAAGGTAGTTAAGGTGAAATAGGCAGAAGTGCAGTGGCAAATATAAAATTACCATTGTGACAGTAGTGGAGAGTAGAACAAAAGCTGTCTCTTTACAAATGCAGCTTTCACTGACATCTTCCCACTATCCTAAGCACTACCAGCAACATTATATTGATGTAAATTACCAACAGGATTCTGCCCCAAACACATGAGACATAGGTTATTGCTTTAGATTTTATTTTTCCTTTCTCTCCCAGCAATTCTCTTGTCAATGTTTTTTCCCTTGGAACTTCCACTGTTTCAGCTGCTATGGTTGGGGAAACAAATCTTAAGTTCAATCTTTGACAGTATTACTCTTTCTTTACTTCTAAATGAAATGGGGATTTGAGCTTCATTGGAATTTCAAGCCTCGGGCTGAGAAAAAAAAGTAACAAAACTGATATCATTCTGATTTAAATGGCCACAGGCAGAACACTATCCAGATCAAACATTATTAGGCAATTACCTGAAAATGTGCTTTCCTTGAGGAAATGCAATCAGGGCCATCAAATCGGGGTGAACAAGCCATTGATATATTTCAAGGAACTTTGAAAATATGGCGTAGCTGCTTGAAATGCTGAAACATATTCTTTACATTTTGGATTTTTATCTTTTGGCTTTACCTTTTATACATTTCTATAAAAATGCTTGAAGCTATAAAAAGGCATTATTACATATGAAGAAATACTGATTTCACGAAATCCTTTGAGATCACTAGATTAAACCCCCTTTTGTAAATGTAACATTTTATTGTGGCTTAGAGATACTTTCACAAAGTACTTTTTTATTCCCCAAAAGGTATTTCAAAATTTACTTTTAAAACAAATGGCAGGATCCACCACCACCCCTTCTAAAGAAAGGACTACACTTTTGAAAAACACTTTCGATCTTTTGGTCTGTTCATTATTAATGCCACTCAAATGAACAGTCTATAGTCTTTTTAGATACTGAACAAAATTTCAAAACCATATCAAGAGAGACAACTCAACAGATAAATTACAACTAATGCAACTGTGTGTATGAGCATGTAATTGAGAGACTATGGCGGTGTACACACTGCCCCTTTGGGGTGGCCTGCACCTGCCCCTTTCCCTGATGGATCAGGGCCTCAGCTGCCACAGCGGCAGCCCTGAGGCCCTGATCCGCCAATTTTCCAGACTGCGGGAAAGCAGCAAAAGGCTGCTTCCCCACGGCCTGGAAAGGGGACACCCCGACCCACTTGGCCTCTTTCTCCTTTATGTCACTGGTGCAGCCATGTAAAGGCTGCGCCAGCGACACAAAGGAAGGAGCTCCGTTTCAGAGCTCCTTCCGGTGCCGCTGAAAGGGCGCCAAGATGTCACGTCCGCGCGGCCCCATTTGGAGGCGGCGCGGCCGTGACATCATAATGGTGGTGCCCATCTAGAAAGGGTGCCGCCATTACAACGTACTAGGGTTGCAGGGCATCTGGAAAGGATGCCACAAGGCAACCCTAGAACGTTTGCAAGCGGCACCCTTTCTAGATGGGCACCACCATTATGATGGTGTATGTCTATACAACGCCAATGAAACTTTTTGCATTATTAAACCAACTTGGGAGTCAAACAAAAAGACATGTCTTTTCTTCTCTCCCTCTGCATGATTCTCATTCTCTTCAGGTTGTAAAAGTGTGGGAGAGCATTGTAAAAGTGTTATCTTTGCCAAACAGCTTATTTCAGTTTAGCAAATGGGACACTTTTATGACACTTTTAAAACCCTCTCCCATGGTCTTACAACCAGAAGAGAATGAAAGAAAACAATGTCATGCAGAGTGAGGGAAAAAAAGATGTGTCTTTTTGTTTGCCTCCTGAGTTTGTTTATTAATGTGGTAAAGCTCATCATGAATACACCAAACACTATTAAGAGCCTACTACCCTAGCATGATCCCATGCCCTGGCTGACATACATTTACAATGTGACATTTCACAGGCACATCCAATGAAGAACAGGGAGGAACATGTTTGTGCCACCCTACTGATGCTCTGTTCTCGTCACCACAAGCTGGAGACAAATATCTGCAATAGGGAGCCTTTTCCAGTATTTGAAAAATTACTTTTTGGAACTGCAACTTTCAGAACCTTTAATTAGAATAGCAACTTTTCCCCCTAATCACCTAGGTTTCCCTCTAAAGTTTATAAGTCTGGTTTCATAGCATTCCAAACTGTCTGTCTAGTTTTTGAGACTGTCCAGTGAAACCCTCCTGTCAGACTAGCTAATAAAGTCTACCATGCTGGTGAGTGAAAGTCCTTGTCCATGGTGAAACAAGGATGTCATCCTTTGCTAAGTTTCTTTTTCAATGAGTAATCTCTGCAGTTTGCTTGTGAGAAAGTGTTTGAAAACCACACAATTTTCAAAGGCTATTTGCACTTCAGGACTTATTCCATGCTAAATTTGCATATGCTGGTAGAAATAGCATTTTCTATGCAGAAAACAGCATTTTCTGTGCAGGAATTCAACTGCATGTGAATATTTATGCAGAATAAGTCCCAAACTGTGAAGTTTCTTATAATTGCAGGATTCTTCTTGTCAGGGTTTCTCAACACTTGAAATACATTTTTTAAAAACCATTTTCTGAATATTTTCAAATTTACTTTCCATCCAGTCTTTTCATCTACAGTACTATGAAACCTCTTCTCACATGAAGTTTGTTTGGGCTAACTTGATGACTGATTTTAAATAATCTGTAAGGAATTTTTTTACACCTGATTAATGCATAATAACACTATATGCTCTTCAGTTGTATTATTAGAGAGTGTCGCTATTTGACTGATCACTTTTGAATTAATTGTTCTTAAATGTTTTCATAGGGAGCTTTGTAATTACATTTTAACCCATTTTATGATAATTTTAAAGAGCCAGAATGGTGTAGTGTTTTGAGTGTTGGATTAGGACTCCAGGACACTAGAATTCAAACCCCTCCTCAGCCATGGAAACCCATTGAGTGACCTTAGGCAAGTTACATTGTCTCACTCTCAGAGAAAGGCTTCTGAACAAATCTTGCCAAGAAAATAGAAGAAGAAAGATTTACCTCAGGTTGACAACAAATCTGAAATGACTCTAAAGCCATTTTTATGTCCCAAGCCATTTGTAGAAAAGCATTTGGCTCTGTATATAAAACTAGCTAAATAAATGCATTACAATAAATATGTTACATAGCATGAACAATGGATAGTGAACACTGATACTAAGTATCCTTCGTTTGCATTAACTTGTCATATAGTTTTGATCTTTGTTTAATAATCTCCTCATCCTCAGTGATGTGAGTTACTATTTACCCTTTTACTTTCTCTCATAAATTAACAAGCTGCCTTTGTGAAATTTCCCTTGTGGTTTTCTGATTGGTTCCATTATGTTCTCTGTTGCTGGTTCAGTATGTAAATACAATCAAAGAGAAAGGATATAGCAGGGGTTCAGAACCATTTTTTAGCATTGAATCCAAACTCCAATTTAGGAAGGGTCTCAGAGGTGGGACCAAAACAAAATAGGCGTTCTATCAGTTTGGTACTCAGTTTTTTGCACATCTGTTGAGGATCGGGCCCATTTTCCTGATGTACAAGGCCTTCCTCCTGAAAAACAAAAGCCAGTTCTATGCAATGGCTAACCTGCATGCAACATACAGCTGTGTTCGTGTTCGGTACAGCAGTTTTCCTGCAAGCGAACCACAAGTCACTTCAATGAACCACATCTGAATTTTCCCCATCTCAGAACTATACAAAGATTTAGGCCAGTGGTTCTCAACTTTCCTAATGCTGTGACCCAGGATGGGTTGACACACCTCCAAATCATAAGACTTGGAAGAGACCTCAAGGGCCATTGAGTTCAACTTCCTGTCCTTTAGGAACGCACAATCAAAGCACCCCTGACAGATGGCCACCCAGCTTTGTTGAGGCAGTATATTCCACTGTTGAACTGCTCTTACTGTCAAACAAGTAAAGGCTTTTCTGTTACAAAAGGCATTTGATGAGTGACTGTATAAGGCCCACTTCACCTAAACAATGAACTAGATCCTGCAAACTGGTGTGCTGGTGTGTGTGTGTGTGTGTGTACATGCATGCATATGTTTAATGATGTATGTTTTAATTTTTATTTGTTTAATTTCATTTTAACTTTTGCATCTTTTGAATTTTGAACAGTGTGCTTTTATATTTGTTGTAAGCTGTTTTGTGTTCTGAAATGATGATGATGATGATGATGATGATGATGATGATGATGATGATGATAGTAATAATCAGATATGGAAAATTAACTATTTTGTTACACCATCCCCTACTTTTCTTTAGTAACATCTGTTCAGTGCATGTGGTTTCCTTCTTTTTATTCTCTTCAGCCAAGGCTGGCTTCATATTCAAGGAAATTCTTGGCAAACTGCTTTCTGATATGTCCTCCCCTATTCAGTCTCATCCCTGGCAGACTTACCTGGTGGTACTGTGCCAGGTAATTAGAAACCACCTGCCATTTTAATTTTCTACAATGCCCTGGAACAATACTATGTTGTAAGCATTATGGTACTTTAGGATGGCAGATATCTCCTGGACCCAGCTGGTTGGTGTGCAGGGATCAAAACATGTTGCACTGAAGAGTGTTTCTATGTTGTGGCCTTGACAACTGTCTTACACTGCCAGAGACTGATACCAGCCTTCCTCAGTATAGCCCTGAGAGAGACTGATTAACCTAAACTTCATAGCTGAGAGAGGATGTGGGCTGAGGCTGGTCAGCCCCCTAGATATTACAGTAACTGGGCTCTCACATCACAGTGGCCTTGACAGCATGGGTGAATAGAGAGGTAACATGCCACGGCCTCAGCACAGATGAGCTGAAGATGACTGCCTTATGTGCCAAGATTTCTGGTCCTATGAATACAGCAGCATTGGTTCAAATACAAATGCAGTCAAATACAAATATCCATGGATTTTTTTTATGCATGGATTCAAGTATCCATAGCTTGCAAATATTTTAAAAATATATAAATTCCCAAAACCAAAGCTTGATTTTGCCATATTATATCAGGGACACCATTTTACTCTGCCACTGTATATAATGGGACTTGAGCATTCACGGATTTTATTGGTCCCAGAACTAAACCCCAGCAGATACCAAACTGCTCACTGTACTTGTTATATGGTTGCAAATAGTTAGAAAGGTGATTGTGACGTACCGGGAGGGATAGCCCAGAAATCCTAAGATAGTGGGTGCAACAGAAATGTTTTAATAAATAATAAATAAAATAGCAGGACAGATATTTGTCAGGTGATCCCCCAGATTCCATTATAGTCACCATATCAGCACAAACTGTTCTCAGCACTGACTGTGCATATCTAAAAGATCATCAGAGTCATTATCTACACAGTAGTTACATTTCCATAGTTTCTACTATTGATCTTCAAAGTTTCAACAATTGACTTTAAGTAGAATAAGGTTATTTATTGCCAAGCCACTTCAGGATCTACTAATTCAATTTGCTTGAATGCAAGCAACTATACATAATTATAAATCAATTACTTACTGTGAACCTATGTTATACTTCCCTAAGCAACTTCTTTTGGGAAAACCCTAAAATAAAACATTTTTTAAATGACTGAGTAAAATGAACAGCTGCCATATGGCAAGGCATTTGCATTTCAATTTATATTTTTGTTCATAATAACACCATTTCAAATACATTTTGCTAAATATGGAAACTCAACTTGTAGGAGATATCAATTATATTCTTAGTTTAAATCTTCTTTTTCCCTTGGCTATGCTCTAATGTATCATTGTACCTTAAAAAAAAGCACCCTGGGGAAAATGCTTCTCTTCAACTAAAAACCCATGAATAACATTATGCAAAAATTAATTTATGATAAATGATTTAAAATCTTTCTTATTCAAACGTATGTCCTGAGAAAATAACACCTCACCCGTAGAAAGGAGTCCAGGGATCCATTCTCCATGTATTCAACCACAATCATTACAGGTCTGCCTGCAAAGACAGCAAAGGAATGTGTTAGGATTATAGGTATATTAAGGGTATGTTATATTTCCAGCTGTTAAGAAGAGATTATTTGTATTAGTAAAAATATGTTGCTCATCTTCCAGTCCTCTTTTGCATCAAAAATGTATCTCATTGTTCTATTACTGCTAAGCTGTATTTTCTTTGATCATGCCGGTGGATTAACTGAAGATGTTTCTAGTTTGATTTTTTAAAACTGAAATAGCTCCAATCAGAATCTAATATTTATAGCCTCACACTGTTCATTAATATTTAGAGCCCACACAAGTCTGTACAGACAAAAGAATGTGATAGGGATGTCACCAGACTTTGAAAAAGTTATTTTTTGTTCTGCCACTCTGAGAACTCTTCAGTCAGTACAGCCAAGGACTTTGCTCAAGAAAAAATTTCTGTTTATGGAATTCTAGAAGGTATAGTCTAAAAAGTAACTTTAAAGCTTTAGATGTTACATGTGTATGAGGGTTGTATTGTAAGTATACTGGACCTCTGTGAGAATTTCAGACCAAATCTTTAGGACTGTCTGTTCAATTAGTGCGGCTTTCCTGGTTTGGAAAGAAAGATTTGTTTTGATGCCCTTTTTGAAGACATAAAATCAAACATTTATTTGCTGAAGAAATTAACCCACTGTAGTGCTCAAAGGTCTCTGGGGAAACACTGATTTCATCATGTGCTTTATACATTTATGTGCATTAGCCACTTATGGAGATAACATTAATGGACTTCAAAATAAAATTTGAGCATTGCTATTGCTTAGATGTGACTTTCTCCTGTTCAAATCTTTGTCTGATGGACCATAACAGCTCCCAATGGAAGTCCTTCAATTTTAAGGGTATTTTGCTAGTTATACATTCTCCAGTCAGTCATGGTGCACATTCTCCAATGGGATATATATATACACACACACACACACACACACACACACACACACACACACACACACCACTAGTCCACTGGCATTTAGTTTAGTTCAGTAGACCATGGTTCTAATCTAGAATATATAGGGTAATGCTTCTAGAAACACTGAAGGCTACACATATGGAAGTCTGTCTATCTATCTATCTATCTATCTATCTATCTATCTATCTATCTATCTATCTATCTATCTATCTATCTATCTATCTATCTATCTATCT
>NC_056524.1:46646996-46664636 GCF_019175285.1 Sceloporus undulatus | reverse complement strand
CCCACTACTCACGTGTCATTCAATATAAACCCAGGTTTAACATCACCCCCCCCCCCCCGAAAAACTATTTATATTAAGAGGGTACTACTTTGCTGCAGCCCAACTTTTGCAAGATTTATTCACCTTCCACTTGCCACAAAAACAAGTTTCAAATATAATTCAGTTAATATAATAATGTTACCAGAGCCACAGCAATAAAAGAACAGCATGCCCAATAAACTATATTATTTAAAAGTCATTGGAAAACATGTAGGATTTCAAATCCTCTTCAAATGTTCCAGTTGAACAGGCTGACTTTGGGAAGAAGTTCTATAAACTAGGGGAAACTACTGAAAAAACTCTGTCTCTAACCAGTCTTCAACATGGGACAAAGAGTACTGCTTCCAGCACTGATTCTAAAGCATGGATGAGTTCCTTCAAATAACATGACACCAAATTGTTTAGGGCTCAATTGTTCTTAGCATTTAAAGCAGTCATACAGTATTTGAATCTAATGATATTATTTTTGTGATTCAACATATATCCTCCTCCTTTATGGTCCAAGGACCAAAACATGCACTCATTGACTATAAACACTCTTTGACCATAGGTTGGGACAACATGATAAGCCAGGGAACTATCAGGACCCTGGCTTGTTATGCATGAATGGTGTGCTGCTGTTCAGTCTTCCTGTTTGCAATGGGAGCAGACAAAAAAATTTAAAGCTTTGCTCTGTGGTTTGTTTATTGTGTCTGAAGGAAGGCACTTTCCCTTACCTCCCACCAAATGACAGAAACAAACTCAAAACAAACTGTGGATTCTTTCTCTGGCTCACTGGAAGACAAATAAACTAGAGATATAAAGTACCCAGTTTCAGCGACACAATAAATGGCTGTTTAGCTGCTTCTGCCACAAATGAAAGCAACTGAACAGTGTACACAAGCATGCTGCTTGTACCAGACAAGCCAGGCTGTTTTCTGGCTTATTATGTTGTCTAACAGTAGCCACTCACTGTAAAATTAATGCAGATAATATCCTGTGCCAACTCAGTCACAATATATTGTAGAAGAATGCATTTCCACATGTGACTGAACTATCATCTGTTAAGTCATTCAGGCTGGGGGGGGGGGGGGGAATCAAATGATGACATGTATGTGGGAACAAGTCCTGAATAGCAGGCTTATGTTTAGTGAAGTGTGTGTGTGTGTGCATGTGTGTTACCTGTTGACTTATGGTTACCTGTTGACTTATGGTGATATTTCATAAGGTTTCCTTAGGTAAGAACTACTCAGAGGTGGTTTTGCCAGTTCCTTCCTCTGAATACAGCTCCAGGTATTCATTGTTGATCACCTAAGTACTAACCAGACCTGACCATGCATAGCTGCCAAGATCAGATGGGATCTGATGCACTGATGGTATTTTTAGTGAAGCACATCCTATTTTAAAAATTATTCCACATGCTTACATCCAGTTTTCTAGTTCTCCATTTATATTATATGGGCACACATGAAACTACCATGCACCAAATTAGGTCATTGGTCCATTCAGCTCTATGTTGTCTGCACTTAGCAATGGCTTTCCAGGGTTTCAGAATGGAATTTTTCCCTACCTCCATATGGAGATATCCAGAATCAAACCTGGGGAGTTGCTGTATCTCTAATAATAGCCCTTCTCACCTTGGGCTAGAATATGTAATCAGTATTCAATGTTTGTGACAAATATATCCAAATCATTCTGATACTAATTTTATATTCTATATTTACTTGACAAACCTTTTACTGTTTGTGTTCAAGAGTAAAACCATCATTCCGGAACTACCAAGGAGACATGGTTCAATTTACATGGTAATCATAACATCCCATCAGATGTTATTTAGGTAATGCTAATAATGCAAGGAGTGAATAATATATGCAAAACTACTGTACTGAATCATCTTGCATGCAAGACTGGGAAGAGTATAATAAAACAACTAAGGTATTTTGTGAGAACATTTGTATTAGCTGAATGCCAGATAGAAAGATAAAGAAATAATAATAATAAAAAAACAAACACCACAGGTACTTTCAGAAAATCTTGTTGTCATTTTCCGTGTTATTGTTTTTCATTATTTCAGGAAACAGATAGATGTATAGATAACATAACTAGAATTGTACATAGTATTTACAATGTGGCTTGGACAGAACCACACAAAATGACATTATTATGCTTTTAGGCACTGTTTGCTTGGGAACAAACAAGAGTTCCTGAATGGATGACCAAGCAAGGACCAAAGGCAACCTTTGTTCAATACATACAGAGGCTTGTTACAGAAGAATGATCAAAGAGGCCATTATTACCACAGTCCAGATGGGTGGTGGAGGGGCCATTCTCTCTCTCTCTCTCTCTCTCTCTCTCACACACACACACACACAATTTGAACTCATGTCTCTTTGCATGCAAAGAAAAAGACAGCTATCTGGCTATGGAAGAAGAGACCTGAGACCCTTCCACACCAGACACTGCTATAGTGCTTTATCAAACTACAAACCAAAGGATTCCACTGGATGTTGCCATAGCAGTTAAAGTGAAACCATAGCACTATAACTGTGTAGTGTAAAAGAACCTAAGTCTTTTCCTCCACTGTGAGATTATTGTTTTCTTGATGCGCAAAATAAAAATATAGTTCTCCCTATGCATAGACCCATGTAAGTGTGAAGAATGTAATTTAGGAGTCTCACTCCCTAAGCCCAGAACAATCCCTTTTTTGTGCAAAGAAAAAGTAGCCTTTAAATAATATAAAATAAATAAATAAAACTTTTATTTTTATACCGCTTTTCCTGCAGATCAAAGCGGTTTACAGTCATTAAAAACTCTATGATCCGTGTCATAGTACAATCTAATCTACATACTAAGAATACAATTAACAATTAAAAACATATATAACAACAGTCGGGCATCAGATAAAAATTTAATCCATTAGGGACTGGTTTCCCTATAGCAGATCGGGAAATTTACTAGCAAATTTAGAAGTTGCTAGTAAAAGACTAATTTTATTTATATTAGTTCCTTTCCCCCAACTGCTATGGTATAATTATATCATTGGGCATAACTTTACTCCTTCTGAATTTTCAGGCACGTTAAAGTTTCAGGGATGTAGAAGTGGAGGAATATTACATGGTTCAAGTGCTGGCTTGTAAGGCATTGTGGGCCTGTTTTAGTTTCCCCTTGTTGGTCTAACCATAACAAACTGATTCTCTGTTGAAAATTTCTCTCTTCCCCACTGAAGATAAAAGCTACCCCTAGTGCATACTGTATAGCATCATGCAACTCAATGCATCCCAGTCTCTAACTTTGTATCCTTTTCACAGTAAAAACAAAACAAAATGGTTACTTCTCACATAGTGAGTTTCCTACACTTCCACAGAAAAATATCATTTTTACACAGAAAACTATTGTACTCAAAATATATATCATTATATAATACCTAGATTGAAGGAAGTAATAGTACCACTCTATTCTGCTTCGGTCAGACCTCACCTGGAATATTGTGTCCAGTTCTGGGCACCACAATTCAAAAAGGATGTAAACAGGCTGGAGCATGGTTAGAGGACAGCGACCAAAATGGAGAAAGGTGTGGAAACCATGCCCTATGAGGAGCAACTTAGGGAGCTGGGTATGTTTATCCTGGATAAGAGAAGGATAAGGGGTGACGTGATGCCTATGTTTAAATATTTGAAGGGATGTCATGTTGAGAATGCAACAAGCTTGTTTTCTGCTGCTTCAGACACTAGGACATGGAGCAATGGATTCAAACTACAGGAAAAGAGATTCCGCCTAAATATCAGGAAGAACTTCCTGATGGCAAGAGCTGTTCATCAGTGGGACATGCTGCCTCAGAGAGCAGTGGGGTCTCCTTCTTTTGAGGGTTTTAAACAGAGACCATGTGTTGGGAGTGCTTTGATTGTGCATTCCCACATAGCAGGGGGTTGGACTGGATGGCTCTTATGGTCTCTTCCAGTTCTATGATTCTATGTGATGAACTCATGTATGACTGAAAGAATGGCATAAGCAATACCATTACAGTTAGAACTAAGTTGCCCTGGCTCTATAAACTTTCTGAATAAGATACAGCTTGGCATTACATTCAAACCACTCTACACTTTCCAGAAAAGTGGGTTTAAGTGTAATGAAATAAAATCTGCTCTGCTGTCTGTTGGTTTGAGTGCCTCTCAGCCACCTTTTGTATCATAGAATCTTTTCTAGACACTGAGACAGATGGCATGCCACTTCAGTTATTAACAATGTGATGAACTTGTCTGATCCTTCAGCAAGTACTTGTTGATACTGTAGTTGCTAAATGAAACCACACTGTAGTATCACAAATAGACAACTTTGTGGATCATTACTTTGTGGTCATAATTTGACTAGTCAGGCATACCCACAAACCTGTTCCATGATGGCTGTCCAGTAAGCTTAAAAACTGCAACTACACAGCCCAATCACATGATTTTTTCCAAACTGATTGTCACTTTTATCAAGCAGCATGTGGAAAAAACCAGATTATTAGGCCTAGCCATTCAGTTGCTTTATTCACAGACAAAATCAAAAAGATTATCATTTAGAATTTGATTTATCTTTTGTGATTGCTTCCAGCTTTCTTATTGTTGCCTGTTTTGCTGATTACTGCTGCTCTATTGTGTTTTGTGTGCTATTGTCATATTCACTGAAAAGATTTAATTGAAGAAGAACATAAAAATGTTTTAAATGCACAAAAATAATTTTAGCAACACCTTTGTGCCTGTCTCTTCAGTGGCTGTAGAAAAAGAACACAGAATCCTTGACTGACATTCTGTAGATTCCAGTTACATTAGTCAATTTTTTCCCTTTCCAAACCTGACATAGTTTGGGCCATTGACACTTTACAGTGGGAATGGTAAACAAGTGTTGAATGATGGTGGTAAAATAAGATAATGCTCTGTGGAGAGGTGGGCCTTCACCAGGACTGGGAATCTTTGAGAAGATGCTAGAGCCTGCTTATATGCTCCACATTTTCTCCCAGCATGAGCAATGCCATATGGTTAGGTGTAGCTGCAATGATAATTTCCTACAGTGCTCAGAAGTGTCACTATGTTGGGTGCATTATGGCAAGTTAAAATGGAAGCTAGACCCGGTGCAGTTCTGAGCACTGTTGCTGACAACCACTCCTTCCTGCTACTTCTACCAGCCAATCTCAACAGTTACCTCTAACAGAGAAGATGGCCACCAGAAGACATTTTGCCCAGGGCCTCTTCAAACATGGAGCCAGTCCTGTTGGGGAGGTACGTTTACCCCAGTACCAATGATTATTAACAGTGAAGCTATTACAAGGACCAGTGTAGTGAACATTCCACTTTACCCTTTTAAATGTTGCAAAATATTATACATGGCTGCTCACATTATATCAAGAAAATGGCTGCTAATACACAAAAGGCCGAGGGAGATAAAATATAGTGCAGTTTTACTTATATATTCATTTATATATATATGTGTGTGTGTGTGTACACACACACACACACACACACATTGATTAAACTGATAATCTGCCCACTCATATGAAATAAAACTTTCTGCAAAGAAGGTCTTGTTGATGGTATTAAAATAAATGCCAGGATAGCAAGAATTGCTCTTGAATTCCACCTGGCATTACTGATGTTTGGGATTTTGTGAAAGTTGATGAAAGAAAAAATATCTTTTTCTCCGAAGAATCAGAAAACACATGTTAAATGAAACAAAAGCTTCCTATCCGCACCATTAACAAACTGTGTTTTCATTTCATCATACTTCTCTAACAGTTCACCTACAAATAGGTATTCAGTATTTGGCAATTTTGTTTTACAGTACCACCAATTTTCTCATTCATTACCAAGAGAAGAATTCAGTTGAGAATGTGATGTTGATAACTAATAAACTGTGGTTTTGTGGCAACTTTTTCTAGAAACAGTTTCTGCAATCTGATGATGACTCTGTTCTTTCACCCGGTGTTAACACTAGTTGTATTAGCAACGATCACCTTAATTGAATTCCATAAGTTGTATTCACTGATAACATTTCCAATGACTTCTGAAATAGTTTCAGCCTTCCCATCTTTTTTAAATGGTGTGCATCTAACTTTATTTCAGTTCTTTCATTTTAAGTACTACCACTAGATATTCATTACCATCAATATGCTTACCATCAAAATGTAAGGACTACTGTTATGTCTTTAAATTTTCAATCATTTCGTTTTTCAGTTTAGTAGCTTCTCTAAATGTTGCCTTATAAATCACTGACTGAGGAGTTGGAATATCAATACCATCATTTGACAACTGTTCACATATTTTAGCTGATTTTCTTGTTGACACACCTGCGATGCTACTAGATTGGTTGCAATTTTACTTTTGCTGTATTTCCTAGGCACTTTTGAAGCATTCTCATCATTGGTTCCATATTCAGATTCTTTAGCCTCAGTTTCAGATCCACTAGCAGTAACTTCAAGATCATAAGTTGTTGATGGTAGTGATAGATCTTGAGGTTTTCATCTTTTTGATGGGTGGATTGTATCTTTGCTTGCAATTTTACCTGTTGAGCACCCAACTGCTCCCTTGCTTTCCACTTGTAGAAGGTACCTTTTTTATCTTCACTGGATAACCATTCCCATTCTATTTTTGTGATATCAGAAACTTTATCCAAGGCATCATATTTTCTTCTGTTAACACATTCATCACAAATCATTCATCATAAAGCTTGTCAAGCTTTGATCATATTACCTGATCAACTATCTAAGGTACATGGATGATACCATAATAATGGCAGAAGACACCAAAGACTTGGAATGGTTACTGAGGAAGCTCAAAGATGGAAATGCAAAGGCAGGATTAATGCTATACATAAAGAAAACAAAAATTATGACCACAGAAGAGATAAATAAATTCAATCTAGACAATGAGGAAATCAAAATAGTTTTAAAATTCCCATACTTAGGATCATTGATTGGAATGGTAACTACAGTCAAGAAATAAAAAGAAGATTAGGAATGGGAAAGGCAGCAGTGAAAGAACTAGAAAAGTTAGAATTGTCCAAGCCATAATATTCCCCATCACCATGTATGGATGAGAAAGCTGGACAGTAAAGGAAGCAGACTGAAGGAAAATCAACTCTTTTGAAAGGTGGTGTAGAAAAGAGTGCTTAGGATATCATGGCAGCCGAAGAGAGACAAACAAATCAGGCTGGGAACAGATAAAGCCAGATATCTCCTTAGAAGCCAAAATGATTAAATTGAGGCTGATGTACTTTTGCCATATAATGAGAAGACATGGATCACTGGAAAAGACAATAATGCTAGGAAAGGTAGAGGGTAAAAGAAGAAGAGGAAGGCTGCATGCCAGATGGATGGACTTAATCACAGGTTCATGGGCATGGGCTTGCAAGAACTGAGCAGAAAAGTGGAAGATAGGGGTTATTGGAGGTGTCTCATTCACAGATTGCCAAGAGTTGAGTTCATCTTGAGGGCAGATAACAACAATAAAAACAAATTAACCTGGAACTGCCCCTAGAAGCCAGAATGACTAAATTAAGACTGTTGTATTTTGGACATATAACAAGAAGACAGAACTCCCTAGAAAAGATAACAATGCTTGGTAAGTTGGAGGGCAGAAGGAAGAGAGGAAGACAATACTCTATTGTAGACTCAAGGAAGATATGGCCATGAGTATGAATGACCTGAGCAGGGTTGCTGAGGATAGGATAACCTGAAGGTCTCTCATTCATGGGGATGCCATGGGTCAAAATTGACTCAAAGGCAGCTAACGACAAACGACATAAATAATTTTCATTTTCAGCTTCTAGAGGAATTATTCTTTGCACAACGCAATTAGGCTGCAATCCTAAACCTGCTTACTGAGGAGTAAGATTTCTGAGTGAATGTGTGGGACTGTGCTATATAAGCATAATAGAAAAAATTAAGCATTTAGAAATCAGAGTGCTTTCTGTGAGAAAGGGTTAAACATGTGTGTTGCTTTCCCACTGGAAGTAAAGAGGCTTAACTCTTGCTCAGTTGTGCCTTTAGTTATCTTAAAAGTAAAAATGTTCCACTATCTAATTGCAATTCAGAGTCATATAATTTTAAACTGTTCTTTTATTTACAATTCATGTAATATTTATTTTTAATTTTACTTTTAATTTTTACCACAGCTCTGGATTTTGACTGTGTGTAATTTAATTGAATGAGTGATGAATAAGGATGAGACTATAAAGTGCTGTTTCAGTGACAAAATATTCAGAATGTTGTCTTCTGTCATAATTTTAAATACTGAAAGAAAGCTCATGTTGATGAATTTCTGAAGTATGAAATTAATCTTTCAGATCATAATCATAATCATACATTCAATGAGCACTAATGTCTGCACTTTTTATTTAAAATAAAATGATGTGAATTATGTAAAAGAAGGAAACATAATAGAGTAAATGCACAGATCGGTACCTATTACCCAAACCTTAAAGTCATGTAAAGGCTTGTTCTACATACCCCATAATGTGATAAGGCAGGAAAATACAAGAAGGCAGCTTCCTATCACTGGAGTGCTCTCCCCAAAGAGATATACCTTGTATCTATGTTCTGCTTTTTTTTGAAATAAGAAGTATTTTCAGGAATGTTTTTTAGTGGTTTGAGATCACCAAACTATTTTATTTCTGATGTGGGATTCACTTGATTTTGCAATATGTTGCTGGTTTTATCCAAAGCTTGAAAATAAACTATTATTTGGGGGCTTTGTTTGGGATGAGGTCCCAAGGTGCCAACATTTACTTTTTTTTTTGATGTAAGGTATTTTTTTTAAAAAAAATAGGAAATTATTCTAATTAATATATTAATTAGAATATTTGTATCCCAACCACACATTACAATAAGAGGTTGGTGGGTTATAAGTATTTCCTCACCTTATCTCATGTCAGCATACAGGCAAAAAGTGATCTAAAAAAAAATCAAGAGCAATTTCCAACAATTTGAATGATCTAAAATATCTAACCACCCCAGGGAATAGCTGCTCCTAAGCCTCAGATGAGACATGTGGTGGTGATGTGGGACTCCTTGCTGAGGAGTACAGTATCAGTGGTGTGTGGGCCTGACAAGATGTCTCAAGAAGTGTGTTGTCTCCCTGGGGCAAAGATCCGTGATGTGACGGAAAGGCTGACAAGACTTGTCAAGCCTACTGACCGTTATCCTTTCTTTTGGCCCATGTGGGAACCAATGATACTGCAAGGCACAACCTTCACAATAGCAGATGGGATTATGAGGTTCTGGGTAGGAACCTGTAAGAGATTGATACATAGGCTGTCATCTCATCTCTTCTCCCCGTTGGAGGACATGGTCCAGGAAGGGAGAGAAAAATAGCAGAGGTGAACAGCTGGCTCTGCAGATGATGCCACCAGGAATGATTGGGATCCATTGATCATGGGCTGTGGTTTCATGAGGGGGGACTTCTAGCAAGTGATGGGTCGCATCTCACACCAGTTGGCAGAAATGTTTTTGCCAATAGTCTCAAAAATTTGATCAGGAGGGCTTTAAACTGAGTTATGTGGGGGAGACAATACTTTAGGAGTACTCAGTTGTTCTTATTGCGAGATTTGATTGACCCACCAACCTGGTACAATGTGAAGCTTTACTTGGTCATCTTGGGGCCAGGTAAGATTTTTTTCTCTTTTCCACGGGTTTTTCGCCTACCCCACACTGTTTCCAGCAGCATATGAGAAATTGGCTAGGGTGGAGTCTGTATAATATTTGATTCATCTTAAAGTGTTGCATTCTGATTGGTTAATAATCCATCTGTGGCTTAAATATTTGAATTATATTTTGGTGAGCACCTTGGACACTGTTTGGGTGGAAGGGACATTTCTGGAACCACCTCTTTAGGCTTTGTGACCTGGGGGGTGGCAGAAAGAAATTGCCCTTCGGTCTGGCTTGAAAGGAAAACTCTGTCCTTAATCTTCATGGACTGGGAAGGGTGCTTTCTGGTTAGACTTGCTTATGTGGGCCGGCCAGCAAATAACACAGCTTTTGGGTTGTTGTTGAGGGTTCTGGTGTTATCGTCCTTGATAAAGCTGCAGAGGTGGTCTGGGGTAAGACACTGGAGGTGGTCTGGGGTAAGACAGCTTCTCCAACACTTGGTTTTTGTTAGGAATTAGTTGCACTTCCGTTAAGAATTTAATAAATAGGTCAATAAATGGCCCTGTTTTATCCCATGTCTTGTGTCTGGCCTCATAATTCAAGGGGTTGGGTAGCAATTTTCTCTTTCTTGAAAACTCTCTAGAAATTGCCAGAAACCAGTTCATGAACTGGCACTGGTTCTTGACCACCATTTTAAGTAGTACTGATCTAAAACAACAATGGACAACTATATAAGGTCCAAGGCCTGCAGGTTACATATGTCCTTCTTAAATAGCTGCCTGCTGCACATTGCCACTCCCCTACTTTATTTTTATTTTATTACAAATTATGCTTCCTCTTCACCCTCTAGGGTTGATTGTATCACTTTAGTAAGGAATATTTGCAGGATCCCATTTCTGTCAGTGAACAAAAGGAGCCTTCTGTTTACTGATGCAACTCTGCCTCTATCTGTGATCTCTAATAGCTCTGAAGTTGTGTTTGTGACAGAAATTGTTCTTGGTGAATATGCCATTAATCTTCTCTTCAGTTAAAAAGGTAAAATAATGACTAGTGTAGTGCTTCCATTTTTCAGCTTTTGGGGATATCAGAGGAACAGCATGTACACGGAACTATCAAGACTTTTTTTAAAGCAAGAAGCAAAGAAAAATCTTCATCCTCCCATGTGCACAGAGGTAGATGCAGATAACTCCATTTATTAACCCCTGTGCTCAATTTGTCCTTATGAGCAACATTTTTATTCAACTTTTAAAAAACATGAACCACTTTTAAAATATAAGGGAATTTTAATTAAAAATATTACATACATATATTTGGACCTCTATATTTGGACCTAAATGTAACTGCATTTAGACCAGGGTGGGAACTATGTGAGGCTTCAGACGCTGCTGATGTTTTTAAGCATTTTCATCCTTGATTTAGACTTGGGGATTAATATAAACAGCTTTTCCCATTATTACCTAGCTCTTAACATAGAAAGAAAAAAATTGCCTCCTTTCATAAATAAAACCTCAAACAAACACTAATTCCACTAATATACAATGTATAGCAGGATACAGAACTAACATCAGCACTAACAGCAGTAAAACAAACAGGATTGCTTTTTTACTTTGAATTGTTATGCTTACTTATTTTGTTTGTAAGCTGCTCAAAAATTGATGATATAATACAGAAGTCATAGAATCATAGAATCAAAATCGTAGAATTAGAAGAGACCACAAGGGCCATCCAGTCCAACTCCCTGCCATGCAGGAAATCTCAATCAAAGCATCCCCGACAGATGGATATCCAGCCTCTGCTTAAAGACCTTCAACGAAGGAGACTCCACTACACTCCAAGGGAGTGTGTTCCACTGTCAAACAGCCCTTACTGTCAGGAAGTTCCTCCTAATGTTGAGGTGGAATCTCTTTTCCTGGAGCTTGCATCCATTGTTCCAGGCCCTAGTCTCTGGAGCAGCAGAAAATAAGCTTGCTCCCTCCTCAATATGACATCCTTTCAAATATTTAAACAGGGCTATCATGTCACCTCTTAACCTTTTCTTTTCCAGGCCAAACATCCCCAGCTCCCTAAGTCGTTCCTCATAGGACATGGTTTCCAGACCCTTCACCATTTTAGTCACCTCCTTTGGACACGCTCCAGTTTCTCAATGTTCTTTTTGAATTGTGGTGCCCAGAACTGGACACAATATTCCAGGTGGGGCCTGACCAAAGCAGAATACAGTGATCTAGACACTATACTTTTATTGATGCAGCCTAAAATTGCATTGGCTTTTTTAGCTGCTGCATCACACTGTTGACTCATGTTCAATTTGGGATCTACTTGGAGTCCTAGATCCCTTTCACACGTAGTCTCATTCAGCCAGGTGTCGCCCATCCTATATCTGTGCATTTCATTTTTTCACCCCAAGTGCAGTACCTTACATTTCTCCGTGTTGAATTTCATTTTGTTAGCGTTGGCCCAGCTTTCTAGTCTATTCAGGTCATTTTGAATTTTGATCCTGTCCTCTGGAGTAATTTGGTGTCATCTGCAAATTTGATGAGTATGCCCCCAATTCTGTCCTCCAAGTCATTGATAAAGATGTTGAATAACTGTCCCAGGACAGAGCCCTATGGGACCCCACTGGTCACTTCTCTCCAGGATGAAAAGGAGCCATTGGTGAGCACCCTTTGGGTTGGGCCAGTCAACCAATTACAAATCCATGTAACCAGTTACCTTGTCTAGTCCACATTTTGCAAGCTTGTTTGCAAGAATGTAATGGGAAACCTTGTCAAAGGCCTTACTGAAATCAGGTGATACTATATCCACAGCATTCCCTTCATCTACCAAGCTGGTAATTTTATCAAAGAAAGAGATCTATATATAACGATAAACAAGCAACAGAAAAGTATATAGGTGAGCAACATATTGCTCTCCAAATGTTGACCTGCAACTCCCATAATCTGTATCCCGCACAGTCAATGGATGCTCAGTATCACAGTCCATCATTTGGAGGGCCATAGGTTGTTTATTCCTGGAACTGTGCAGAACAAATCATAGGTATCTGCACTGTAGCACACAATTAAGAAATTTTTGATCTTCTTCAAAATGACCCATAGTAAACTGGTAATCTACATTTATCCATATTGAAAGAGCTATTTCCCAATTTAAAATTTATATCAAACCAGAGGTTACTATAAAGTCTTCACTGTTTCTCAGTCTCAGTCCCCTGTCCAATAATCTGTGATACAGAAATAATAATACTGTCCTACAGAATTACTGTAAAGCGTATTTAAAATTTACCAACTGCTGACAATTGTTAAGCAAGAATGATCAAAAATGGCTTGGATTCAGACATGCACTCATGAGTGTTGCAGTAATGATGCTCTATTAAAATGTTATGCAAGCAGAACTATAGCACTAAAATATCTTATGCAATGTTGTGCAACCCTGTGAAGAGTCCAGTGCTCATACAGCATGGTACATTGGTTCAGGAAGGTTTCATTCATGGAATGACTGTACCTAATAGTTACATTAGTTGCTATGCTGCACAACATGCATTCCACAGGTAAAGGATAGTCTTTGAATTCCACCTAGACTTTGAAAATCCAACTCACAGTTGGAAAATTTGTGAGGAAGATGTAGTGAGTAAATTTCACCAGTTTCTGGAGTGAATGGCTAGCAGCAGTAGCAGTTTGTTCTTTGTTTCAAGTGATGATGTCCACAATATTATCCTAACTTCCAACATTCAATCTGAATTTCAATAATGCTACAAGACAACCTTCACTTGTAGAAGGGGGGGAAAGGCCACTAAGTAATTCACTTTTTGTGAGAGATCTAAATATTTTCATCCCTTAAATCATCAAACTAGTATTTTATTCAGCCTTATGACAATACAAGCCTTATGTCTTCAACACATTACATCTTCCTGAAGCCCATAGAAAATAAGTATTATAACACTGAAAGCAAGAGGTAGTTTTATAGAGTCAAGGGAGAATGGGAGCCAAAGTGATGGATGAAGGTAAGACCAAGTATGGGGCTAGGAATGCTTGGTCTAAAAGCACACCGTCTACAAGGATAAGGAAACTATTTGCCACCCAGTGTGTAGACAGGCTCATTCTCATGCTCCTTGCAGTAAAGGGTTTATTAACTTTAATCCAAAGGAGAAGGGGAACCAGACAAAGAAATGCTGGCACTTGTGATGGCTGGGAGGGACATATTTCAAAATGTACCACATTTCCAGAGCTACCAATGAATTCTTGGAAATGCATTTTTGTTGTGAAATTTTTTTGAATCAGCTTTAAAAAATGAGTGTTTTTACACAAACTGTTAACAACAGAGAAGCATTGCTGGAAGCTCATTTTATATTGCAGGGTTGCCATATTGACCACTTGGCTAGATTCTATCCACACTCTAGCTAAATGTCTGTTTACATCATTAACCGGCCTGCATTTCAAAAATATCTGTATGCTATGTAGAACTGCAAATATGAGATAAAAGGTACAGTATTTATTTGCTCAACATTGGCCAGGGTGGGGGAAGTAGTGAAATCTGCTCCCATCTTTCTTTAACTTTAATAACTGGGCTTGCCATAGGAAATTGGTGATAGCTACAGAGGTAAAGCAAAACTGGAGTAACACATCCATGAGGAAAAAGACTTCTTGATTCCTTTTGAAACTTTTTGAGGTACTTCTGTGATTGCTGTCCACAGAAAATAAATATGAAATCCTGAGTTTTAGTGTAGTTTTTCCCCCTGGAAAACAGGATATTTATCCCTAAACAAAAGTTAATAGCAACGACTTCATACTCTCTAACCCACACCCTTTTGCATGCTGCCCAAGTATTATTTGGGATTGGGTTGTTTAGACAGAGAATATCACACTACACTGCTACTGCACTATTATTCCACTTTAACTGCTATGACTGCCTCCTGTGGAATTCTGGAGTTTGTAGTTTAGTGAGGCCTAAGAGCTCTCTGGTTGAGAATTATAAATACTCCTCCCTAAACTGCAAATCCCAGGATTCCCCTAGAGACAGCCATTTCAATTAAAGTAGCATTACAGTGCTACAGTGTGGTGTGATAGAGAATGAGTATGTGGGGTGGAGGCACCACCTTGAGTCCCTATGTTGGGAGAAAGGAAGAAGATAGAGAATTAAAAAAATTAAAAAAAAAATAAAATTATTTCAACACTGCAAAGTAGCCAAGCATTATTTTTATATTCCTGGGTGTGGGTTAGAGAAAGTAGTTTAGGACAGCATAGCCCAGCACTGTGAAATCTCCTGGTCCTATATAGCATTGGACTACAATCCTGGTGGGTTTTTGGGGTGGTGGGGAGATATAGTTATGTGGTCTCTGAACTTGACTCTAGCAACAACACTTTTTGGAGTGTACAGGATTACAGTGATTAGTTGCTCTCCCCCAGAGGAAAATGAGGGGGCGCTCTTGTAAGTAGGTGGATGGATGCTGAAGGGAAAATAAATGTTAATCCCTTTTCTCAGAGCTACTTCTCTAATCCATCAAATGGCACCTTTAGGAAAACACTCTCCTCCAACCTGAAACGGTTGGGAGTGGCACAAGCCTCACATCTGTCAAACAATGTTTTAAAATGCTGCAGTAGAAGTTATTACCATCCTCTTTAACCTTTGTAACTCAGTGAATATGTTTATGTTTTCTTTGTGCACTAAAAGAACACAAGCAATATTTTCAAATTACTTTCAAGTACAATACACAATTCATCTATATCTTCCATAATTTTCTTCTCATGTTTGCTGGGTAATACACATCACTTAAGTGTGAGCACTGAAGATGTAACTGACCAAAAATGGAAAATAACTCTAGTGCAGTAGTGTCTCTACATCTATAGCTAAATGATCCTGACCTTGTTTCTTGTTTCTTTATTCTTCCAGCTCATTTACTGTTAGATTCTGAATTTTAAACACCCTACTGTTCTCCATTTATACTTCTGCTTTTCACCTTTCGCATCACACCCACTCATTTGTGATTTATAACTGAAAAGAATGAGTCAAAATAATATGTAGAACCTCTGACATTTCAAAATATTCTCTAAATATATGTAATATAACACACTAGAAATGTTATTCCTATTTCTGGGCAAAATTCAAACTGTAAATAAAAATAGGAACTGGTAATTGAATTAATGGTTGACAGCTTGTGTCAAACTGAAAAGGAGTGAATAATATTCCAGAACATTCTTTTTTTTTTACTAACAATATCATTTTTTTCTATTACAGTGGGCCTTCCACTTACACAGTGATCCATTTGGGATCTCCCCGTTTAAGGAGAAATCTGTATGCTGATGCCCCATTGGAGTGTGCTTGCACACCATGGGTGTGCGCACTATTACTTCTATCGACATTAGAAGCTGCATATAGTGCGCCCACATATGGCGTGGGTGCACTGTATACAAGAGGCTATTTTTTTAATACTCCCATTTCTCTTGTTTCTGGAAGTGACTTTTGGTGATGGACACTCATCTTTTGGCTAAGTGTAAGACAACAAGGGGCCACCCTACCCCTGTGCTTCTGTGGTTTTGGTAGCCCAGTCTGATCACATATCCTGAGCTCTAACCCAAACACATTCCCTATAACATCTCAAAAACTATTAACCCCTTCTTCAAGTTGCTGCAAACACAATAGCTTCAACAAGATGCACCAAACATCTTCCTCCTGATGGAAGGAGCAAGTGGGGTGTAGGGATTTGTGTATTGAGCTAGAACTTTGGGAGACCGGAGTTCAAATCCCCTCTCAGCCATGGAAACCTACTTGGTGACTTTGGATAAGTCATAAATTTCCACCTGAGGGGAAGGGAATGGCAAAGCTTCTTCGAATAAATCTTGCCCAAAAAACCCTACAATAGGTTCACCATGAGTTGGGGTCAACTTGAAGGCATATAACAACAACAGTGAAGATATAAAATGTGTGTGTGCAGTGGCAAGCAATTATTATTAATAAATATTTAATTTATATCATATATTTGTCCCAATACAGGGCCAAAGGCTGGTTATGATTTTGACTAAGGAGTAAATACACGAATGTTAAAAAAGCAAACTAAGCTTTTATTGTGAGATTACCATTAGATAGGAAAGCTTCCCATGAGTGCTAAAATAACAACTAAGGGGTATACAGATTGCCTTTAAGGGGCAGCATGCAGACGCCCCTTTCCTGGCTGGATCAGGGCCATGGCAACCTTACTCCGCAGCCCCGATCCAACCTTTGGAGAGCGCAAAAAGGAGCTGCAAAAAGCAGCTCCTTTTTGCATCGTCCAAGGGGTGCCATCTGTGATGGCGTAGCTTTATGATGCCTCTTCGACAATGCATCATGTGGATGCAGCACTGGAAGTGTATCATGATGGTGCGTGCCATGTGGACTGGCATGCACCAAAATGGTGCTGTGGGGGCAGAGTTAGGGTATCCAGCAACCACCATAGGCCGGCGCTTTCTGCCAGTCTGTATAGGGCCTCAACTAGGTTAAGAGGTAATGTGATTGCCCTGTTTAAATATTTGAAGGGATGCCATACTGAAGATGGAGCAAGCTTGTTTTCTGCTGTTCCAGGGAACAGAACAAAGAACAAAGGATGCAAGCTACAGGAAAAGAGATTCCAGCTCAACATTAGGAGGAACTTCCGGATAGTAAGAGCCCTGCAGTGTGGTGGTGTCTCCTATTGTAAACAGAGGATGGATGGCCATCTGCCAGGGGTGCTTTGATTGTGAATTCTTGAATGGTGGCGGCGGGGGGGGGGTTGGACTTGATGGCCTTTGTGGTGTCTTCCAACTCTATGATTCCATGATTCTATGATTCTATGAAATTCATTTCTGTTTTGTATACACCTTAAATACATAGCCTGAAAGTATTTGTAGACACAATATTTTGAATAAATTTATGTATGATACAAAACTTGTGTACACAGAACCATCAGAAGGCAAAACTGTCACTCTCTAGTGTGAATTCACCAAAAATAATAGATAGATAGATAGATAGATAGATAGATAGATAGATAGATAGATAGATAG
>NC_056524.1:46632550-46646986 GCF_019175285.1 Sceloporus undulatus | reverse complement strand
GACAGCCACATGGACAATTTTGGAATTTGGAGTATTTTGGATTTTGAAATTCTGGATAAAGGAGACTCAATCTGTTTTAGTATATACTGCTAGGAATATCATATCTTGATTAATAAAAATAATGGGTAGTGTTGCACCATTAGTATGAATTCACACAAAAAGGGGGGGGGGGAGAGGAAAAAAAGGAAGTGGAGCAGATGAAATTTTCTCATGTTGTGTCCTTCCCAACCTACGGTGATTCTAAGTCAAACCTTACATGGGGTTCTCTGGGTTTAGAGTGTGTGACTTGCCCAAGGTAACCCATTGGATTTTCATAATCAAGTGGGGCATTGCACCCTGATCCTTCCTGTGTAGTCTAATGGTCAAATCATTAACCATGTTGACTCTTACCAAGGATAATTAAAACGAGATACTTAACATATCAGACTTGAACACATATGAGGAAAAGAGCTTGAACATTGTTTTTCATGAAGAAGCCGCTTGATGACTGGTCTTTATTTTCAGCTCATATGACCATTAAGATTAAACGTCAGAACCAGAAAGTTCTGCAACATAATGTCCAGTCTATATGTTCTACATGCAATGAGGGTGAGGAGGCCAGATGCTATTGAATTTTCATGGGAAATAAAAGGCCCATTGTAATCAGTGAGGCTTAGATTTCTAACCAATGATGTTCAATGAAAGGGATTAAGGATGGAAGTAACAGTCAAACAAATGTGCAAAATGGTTGACTAATATGTTTAATAGTGTTAAGAAACACTGACAAGAGAAATATTGGATAGGTATCTTAGTAGCTGGGGATTTGTTCTGTTCAAAATTTGCTGTTGTGATTTTGCACTGAAAACAGCATTTTCTGAACAGAAAACAGTATTTTCTGGGGGGAAAATCTGCATAGAAAATGCTATTTCCTGTGCATAAAATGCTGTTTTCAGTGCAAAACATACTTTGGAAACATAATTAGAAAACCTGACTCATTAGAAAAGTCAATAATGCTAGGAAAGCTGAATGGCAATAGAAAGAGAGGAAGACCGCATTCCAGATGGATTGACCGAATGATGGAGGCCATGGTGCTGACCTGATCAGAGGACTTGATCAGAGCAGGGCCTGATTAGTTGAGGATGGGGAGTTTGAAGGTGTCTCATTCACGGGGTCACCAAATTGAATCAAAGACAGTTAACAACAAATTTAACCACAATAATATTCAAGTCTCAAATTAAATATAGCTAAATGTGGCTTTAGTTTTTCATTCCAATGCTTTCTAAAGCACAACTCTGCCACTGATTACTGAGACAGCATTAACCTCCTTATGAGGGATAAGATGGATGTGGAGAGTGCATAGGTTGCTATCACTATCAGAAATGAGATTATTTGATCAACAATTCCTATGAGAATATTGCAGTTTTCCAGCTCCTAAAAATGCAGCTGTGCATGGATTGCTCTTGATGACTCAAGCATAAATCTATTTACTTAAAAATGGTATATTAGCTTGCAACTGAACCTAACATGTATAAATGAATCTATTCCAATTGGACATACCAAGCAATGTGCATTTATTATTAAAATACAGAATGGCATCTTCTGAATTTTATTATGTAAAAATGTGAATTTTATTATGTAGATATGATTAGTGGGAGAGGATTAATGATATTTCAGTGAAAAATACATATTAAGAGCAGTTTAAACTGAGGATAAACCAATTTGATCAAGAAGGCTACTATCCTTTGTACCAGAATGCTGAAAATTATACTTGGATTTCAGAATGCATAATTGCTCCCCTATGATATTCACTGAATATTTTTCCAGTACGTATTTGTGAATTCAACCTATTCTTAATTGTCAATTTATATAAGACAATCATTTTATGTTAGAAAAAAATAATGAGCTCTCTGGTGCATATGGAAATCTAACTTCCTTTTAATGTAATTCTATTAGAAACGAAGGCAATACTTTCTCTACTGTAAATTAATGTCATGATTTGTAGTTAAGAAAACCTGCTTCTTGACCTTGATATAGATGGCAAGCCTATTGACTTTGTGAATTTTTTTATATCACAGGAGATTCCAAACAAACAATTTTTACCCACCCATTTTGTACAATCTAGGGATGCTGTACAACCTGTCATGGCACAATTCATTATTGCATTCAATATACTGAGTTTTCTAGACAGCATAACCTTTTTTTACTATAGTATTCATTTTTTTTAAAAAAAAATAAAGATGCCCTTCAGTTTTGTTATACTTTCTTTAATGCATTTCTGATAAACGAGCACCTTTATTCACTTTTAAATAAACCTCTCAACTTCTTTTTGTGAAACAGAAGGAAATAGTAAACACCTGTGCAACAAAAAGTGTATTAGGCAATATAAACATACTATAGTATTAAATTTGGTCCCAAGAACCAAAACCTCCTCAGAACTTGCTCTTTGTTCACTTGGAATACCTACCAGAAGAAATCCTGGGAGGCAAAGATCCTCCCCGTGTCAGAGGATGTGGGGCCGGAATGTTAGTTAACAATCCTTCCCTCAGGAATCTCGGGCAAAGAGACTTCACCCCAATGGTCGGGAAGGATCCTTATAAAAGATAAAAATTGTAAGTCAATAGACAGGCAGTGTTGTTCCTGAAAAGAAGCTGTTGGTTTCAAAAAGAGAGACAGAAAGGCCACAAACAATGTCATTAGTGTTAATTTGTAACCTGTTGTGGTCAGAAAAAAAAGTCTGGTAAACTCAGATAAGCCAAAAAGTCAGTACTTGCAGGCCAAACACAGAAATTTGATTCCAAGAATTAAGTTTTATGATCATACAACAACACACATTTCAAGTAAGAAAAAATGTGAGGAATGGAAAATGTTCATCAACTCAATCCATTGCTTTCCCTAACTCCAAGGTATCACACTTCCATGTTTTAGTAGATGACATATTTTCCAATAAGATGCTTAGCTTGTTTTAGGGTAATAATCTTCCTCCAACATGGTGCTCTCCAGATATTTTAGATTGAAATTTCCACTGTGTCTTACCATTGGGAGCTATTTTCCAAAACACATAGAGGCAACATTGCAAAAGACTACCTTAAATATACTTGTAGCTGAACAATGGGTTCTCTTGGCTCATACTGCTAAATGGTCAAACAATGATCTCAGTAATTCCTACCTTCTCTTTCCCTTCCCTATCTCATACATCTTGCTTTGGAACAGACTTTCCAGTTTGCCAAATTACAGTTTCCTATGATATCCAATCCAGGAAACTCTAGTTTAAGGCAAAGGTGGGAAGCTTGTAGTTTACAGACTACATGCAGTCTACCAGGGATTGTAGTAATTTTTCTGAACACCTCAGCCCCTATCATTTGTGCCAAAAAATTAGAAATGATTAGTTAAACTGGCAGAAATCAGCCTGGGTTTTAAAAGCAACCCAATAAACATGTTCTAGATATGAAAAAATGGAAGTTACTCTCTAGTTACTTCTGTTTTTAGGGGGTGAGTGTGGTCTCCTGAGGCCTGGAGAGGTGGGCATGATGGATGTGGCCCAAGTCCTTTGCCAACTGCCCCACTTTAAGCAAATTTTACAAACCAGGATTGCAAGGTACTTTTTAAATTTCATTTATAGACAGGATGAAGCTACAATTTTCTCAGTTTAGATATGAAAATCCAAGCATGAGAGGAATAAAATGCTCAAGATTGTAGCTGAAGCAGCAGCAATGTGTCTTAGTTAGAACATTGCATGCCTTAATCTTAATCTTCCAACAGGTAAATTACACCAGGTCCTAATGGTTCTCTGTGGACATGGATTTTTTTTAAATATGTAAATTATGAACAGTATATAGCTACACCACTGACATTTCTTCCCAAAATTGTATGTTTTAGCTTTGATTCTGAAACTATGGAATTTATGGAAAGGTATGTGTACTTCTCAGGTCATCTGATGTGGGAAATTGGCACTATATTTGCACCCACTAGCTAGAATTGTTTTCTCTTTCTTGGAAACTTGCTGGATACTAGCTGGTAACTGTTCAGGACTGGCACTGATCCTGAGACCTCCAATCTGAATAGTACTTTGTTAGACTAATTAATAATTAAATCTGATTCTGTAAAAAAAAAACCCTATAAGTAACATTAGCCAATAGACTGTAGGGAGCATTTCCAAATCTTCTGTATAGTATTGATATAGAGTTAGAGTTGAGGACACAAGTGTAATTGGTTTGAATTCTCATTTATGTTTTTATGGCTTCAGAGTCTACCTTCCTCAGTGCTATTAAAGAACTAAATAACTGTGGTACAGAGTGTTATTTCTAGAGAGAAATGGAAAATCTTTCTTGCTGTGGTGGTGACCTTAATCTTGACCCAGCATTAAGAGCTTGGTAAGAGTACTAACATGAAGGGGGATAGTACAGAGAGCGAAAACTTTGTTGTGTGGGGGAAGACCAGCTCACTGAGTTGTCCAAATCCTTAATCATTAGTTTAATAAATGGAATAGTGACATTTACTAGATCAGGTCATAGTCACTCAGTTATCTCCTATTGGAAATGTTGAACCCCCTCCCCTGTTCTTTTTCTAAAAAAAATAAACTACATGAGTGGGCATAAGTAAATGAAATATAATGGAACACCCCCCGCCAAAAATCACCAAAAATGCATCCAGCATTTAATGGCCACTAAGTGTGGGAGAGGACTCATATTAACACATTAAGAACTCTATCTCAAAGGTATCTACATATCAGTCATACGGAAATTTACAGTTATGTCTGCTGTACAAGCATTTGGTACGCTTCCAAGAAGTTGTTTTGAGTTTTTCCATTTAATTGGAGATCATGATAAAGCAATACCAAACTTACAGTAACTTGTTCAATAATTTTTTTTAGCTGACAATAATTTATTTTAAACTTTGGAGAACTGTAATTATACATAAATCTGAACATGTAAGATTACGCTTAACTAAACTAAAAGGAATACGACAAAATAGAATCTTATGACTACTACTTTTTTATTTTATTTGAATGTAGAAACTCTTGTGCCTTGGAACTGGCAGAAAGAAATCACAGGAAGCATCTGTTACAAGAGTAATTAAGTGAAAATGACATTCTTTTTGCAGTGATAAATGATAAAAGTGAAAACTCTGAAGCTATTAGTTGGATTCTAAAACAAATTGAGTCTATATTTTAAAACATAAACACTGGTGGGATTTTGCTTAAGGAACTGATAGAGTTGGATAAATGGCAGAGTTTTAATATCTAAAAGTGAAGAATACACACTATTAAAATGAATAAACTTCACTTAATCTATGTCTCATGGTCTGCACATGGTCATAGCTACTGAATACTTTGAGAAGAATTTTAAAATACATTTTTGGGATTTTATTTGTTTGCCCACAGGTTGTTTCCGACTTATGGTGACCCTAATGCAAACTTGCTGTGAGGCTTTCTTGGCAAGGTTTGCCCAGAGTTTGCCAGATCCCTCCTCTGAAGCAGAGTATATGACATGCCCATAGTAATCCAGTGGGTTTCCATGGCCAAGTAGGGATTTGAATTCTCTTCTCCAGAGTAACTTATACTCAAACACTATAAGTTACATTAAATAGAGGGACATTGAATATTTAAAATGTGGTCCCATTGTTGCTAACTAACTGCCACACTAATGGGTTTGTATCAGAACATTTTAGATTGAAATCCTAAAGCTGCAGTGGCATACCTGTTCTGAGCAAATATGCAGAGGATCACATTGTTAGTTTTCATGCTTGGGATTTCTAAGAGAAAGAACATAATGACTGGGAAAAATAAGTGCACATCATGAAATAGCATGGCTGTTAAATGTTAATATAATGTTAGAGGATCATTATACTTTAAAACCATTAAAATATTCATATATAATACACTGTACCATTTTTCTTTTCATATATTATTATTATTATTATTATTATTATTATTATTATTATTATTTATATAGCGCTGTAGATTTGCACAGCGCTGTACATAAAAACAATAAATATAAAAGAGTAAACCTGCCTATGGCGTACAATCTAAGAAATAGTAGGATAATACACATAAAATACATAGCGCTAAAGGAAATGGTTCAGGAAAACAGGGAACAAAAGAACATCACATAACAAATGATGGTCACGCAATGCCTGGGAATGCTTCTCTGAACAGGATGGTCTTCAACTCCATTTTGAAGCTGGTTAAAGAAGTGATGGCCCTTTCTCGCGGGAGAAGAAGGTTCCAGGAGTGAGGGGCAGCAAGTGAAAAGGGGCGAATCCAAGATGGGGCAGAGGAAATCCTGGGCTGAGACAGCAGACCTTGACTACCAGAACGGAGGGCCCTAGTTGGAAGCTGAGGAGAAATAAGGTCTGATAAGTAAGGAGGGGCTAGTCCATGGAGGGCTTTAAACGTCGACAGCAGGAGCTTATACTGAATACGGAAAGGGAGGGGGAGCCAGTGAAGGGATGCCAATAAAGGAGAGACATGGTCAGAGCAGTGGACAGATGTGATAATGTGTGCAGCTGAATGCTGGACAGAAATTAAAGGACGGAGGTGAGAAAGAGGAAGCCCAGCCAGGAGGATGTTACAGTAATCAAGTCGTGAGACCACTAGGGCATGGACCAGGATCGTGGCAGTAGAGGCGGAGAGATAAGGTTGGATTTTGGCAATGTTGTATAAAAAGAATCTACAAGACTTGACTGTGGTCTGGATCTGGGGGATACACGACAGAGAAGAATCAAAGATAAAACCAAGACTGCGGGCTTGCTGGGCAAGGCCAACAGTGAATAATTCATTATGAAAATGATTGAAACTGCTGACTGAATAAATTTCAAAAGACAGAAAAGAAACAACATTATATTTTATAAATACAATTCCATCCATTTCAGATATTCCTGTATTTTGAAATAAGTTGAAGTTCATATGGGTATTTTCTACTGTTCACAAAAATCAGTAGAAGGCCAATGGACCAGCATTGTGTATTTCAGAGAAACTGAGAAATTAAATTAAAATTACTGCACATAATTACTTTAGGAAGCACCAGTTCTAGAGGTATACATTCAGCTGACCTATATTTTGGTTTTTGCCTCTCTGTGGGTGTCTCTCTGTGTTTTGATGATGACAAGGAAGGGCTACTACCAGTATTAATAACTGCCTTGCAAGGAGGTTTGTTTATTTGTTGGGTTTTTTTTTTGCTAACTCTGCTTCATACTTCCATTATTTTCAGAAGGAACTGCATGCTTTCACCTCAGAGACAGACAACACCTGCCTCTCATTATAATCAGGAAATAAACAGGTTTCTTAATCTTCATGGGATGTAATTTTGTAGTGATTAACAGAAATGTACAAAAATCCCAGGAAGAAAATTTAAATAAAACATTGTTCATTTATATCTTTCCAAGTTTACTTAGGCACAGTAACAAAAAGTAATGTTGTCTTTATGTAAACTTAGAAAGGAATAAATAGCGATGAATCATTTATCATCCTTGCCAAAAACTTTATCATTCTTTTGCACAATAGATACTTCAGTTCTCTTTTACAGTATGATACATAAATACTTTGAAAATATAAAACTTAATTATGTCATTTTACAGATGGAAGACCGTTATTTATTTATTTATTTATTTATTTATTTATTTATTATCTTGAAGAGATTCTGGACTAAACTAAATGTTACACACAAATGCATTTAACAATAGTTTGTTAATATTTAGTTGAGCAAAAGCAAGAAGCAGGCAGGATCAGGCCACTTAACATAGTGCTAAGATGGAGAGGCTGGACACCAAATTCTGGGTTAAGTGGGATGGCCAGACCTTTTAATATACAGGCCAGATACTTTTAAATACACCCCTCCCCTTACAAACAATATGTAGGAAAATGGATAGATGGGACACTAGGCTCCGTGGTTTCCAGATATGTCCAAGCAGGGTATTAACATGATTCTGATAAGCATCTGGGAATGTTTGTTGTATTTGACCAAAAACAGCCTCTCAGAGGAAAGGCACCTTGCAGATGCCCAAACTGCATGTAAACCTTCCCTCCCACTAACTGTTGAGCAGCCCCAGGGCTTCCCTCCTCCCAATTTAATCAACTCCTGGTGGCCCCTCACATCCTTCATACTTGTCAACTGTGGCAAAGCAGTGCAAGAAGTCTACCCGTGATCAATAATGGGAAGGTGAGTAGCCCTGCCCCAATTCCCACATAAGGTGAGACAAAACTCACAATCTGCCCACAATCTAGGGATTTGCAAGGGAGAATAGTGGTACCAATGGTTGGAGGGTGGGTTATATTGTGGACTGACTATGGAACCTGCAGGCCTACATACAGGCCTGCCAAAAACCTCATGAAGTATCATGGGATTTGAAGTTTGCATGAGATCTATAATACAGTTCATTCCAGATCCACTTGGCTGGGCCTGGAAGTGCTAGTGCTGGCCTAGGGCTTGGCACAATAGGGCCTTCTCTGCAAAGGCACTGGAGGTCAGCATTCTGTCTTGTTCAAAAATAAGGTTACTACTTATAGTTTCAGCTTGCTTAGAAGAAAAATAGTCTAAATTTTCATTTTTTTTATTTCTAGCAAGGAGAAATGGATGACATTGTGCAATTTTCCCCACTGCTTCATAGAATACTCTCTACAGCAGGGCCAATCAAACTATATGTTATGGGAGATGGACCCCCCTCCATTGTGCCAGGGATAATTACCATGGATATGCCCATTGGCTTAGTTGTTTCTTTCTTTCATGGAAACTGGCCAGGAGCTGGCATACCCAACTCTCTTTCATGCCAGCATTCTCTGAAGATGTCAGGAACAGACTCTTTTGGTTTTTCCTACCACCTGTATGCCGATGACACCCAGTTGTATTTTTCCACCCCTGACCTTTCTCCAAGGCTTGAACAGCAAGTTTCGTCTTGTCTCACAGCTGCCTCACAGTGGATGCACCATCGGCGTTTGAAGCTCAACATGTCCAAGATGGAGCTTCTTGTCTTTCCTCCTAAGTCCACCCTTCAACACTCCTTTTCTGTCTCTGTGGACAACATTTCTATTCAACCAGTACAGCAAGCCAGCAGTCTTGGTTTTATCTTTGATTCTTCTCTGTCATGTATCCCTCAGATCCAGACCACAGCCAAGGCATGTAGATTCTTTTTATACAACATTGCCAAAATCCGACCTTATCTCTCTGCCTCTACTGCCAAGATCCTGGTCCATGCCCTAGTGGTCTCACAACTTGATTACTGTAACATCCTCCTGGCTGGGCTTCCTCTTTCTCACCTCCGTCCTTTATTTTCTGTCCAGCATTCAGCTGCACACATTATCACATCTGTCCACTGCTCTGACCATGTCTCTCCTTTATTGGCATCCCTTCACTGGCTCCCCCTCCCTTTCCGTATTCAGTATAAGCTCCTGCTGTTGACGTTTAAAGCCCTCCATGGGCTGGTCCCTCCTTACTTATCAGACCTTACTTCTCCTCACCTTCCCACTTTGGCCCTCCGTTCTGGTAGTCAAGGTCGGCTATCCCTGCCCTGGATTTCCTCTGCCCCTTCTTGGATTTGCCCCTTTTCACTTGCTGCCCCTTACTCCTGGAACCTTCTTCCCCTGCGAGCAAGAGCCATCACTTCATTAACTAGCTTCAAAATAGAGTTGAAGACCATCCTGTTCAGAGAAGCTTTCCGAGGCATTGCGTGACCATCATTTGTTATGTGATGTTCTTTTGTTCCCTGTTTTATTGAACCATTTCTTGTAGCGCTATGTATTTTATATGTATTATCCTATTATCTCTTAGATTGTACACCATAGGCAGGCTTTCTCTTATATACTTATTGTTTTATGTACAGTGCTGTGCAAATCTACAGCGCTATATAAATAACAACAACAACAACAACAACAACAACAACAACATGGCCACATAGCCTGAAAAACCCACAAAAAAACCAAATTCAGGTTTTTGAAAGACATCTTTGATAGTGCTTCAGGAGTGAGAGAAATAGTTAAGATCAATTCTCTCCATCATGGAGTTAATTTAAATAATTAATGATTTAATAATAATAATAATAATAATAATAATAATAATAATAATAATACATTTAACCTGATCAGTTTCGTATGAATCTTGTCCCCTTGTTGCTCTCCAGCACTGACTGGGTGTAATGGGGGCCTCACAAAGTGATCTTGGTGGGATTCCCTCCTAAATGAGTGGATTCTGTTCCAGTCACAAGTTCTCTGGCAAGTTCATTTGGTTGCAATAGTACTTTAATAAGCACTCAGTATCTTGGGATTGGCATGTGAATTTCCCAGGTTCTACTGATGTAGTATCAACCTGGACCATTCTTGGAAATAAAATAGTGGTTAATTTTTTGTGGATTTTTCAGGCTATGCGGCCATGTCCTAGAAACGGTGCTTCCTCACAAGGAGTGCAGTATGCTTAAGCAACTGTACACTAGAGATGTGAAAAAATTATATGACATCTGGCATCCACTGGAACTGGAAGGAAGCCATGATGGAGCTGGGCCCACAGCAGCTGCACAAGGGCTCTGCACAGCTGTATTATTGGACAGCTCCCATTTTTTTCTGAGGACCTTTTCACTGAATAAACAAACATGGCTAAATAAAATACAAGTAATCCAAATAATGCTGACTATTTCACATGTACATTATTCCTCCACTTTCAGTGGAGTGCTGTACAGGGCAGAATACTGAGAGAAGTATTTTTTTATTGTGCAAAATAAAGTAACGTTTATCTAAGCAAAATAAAGGTTTCCTAAAGCTGTAGTCCAGTGAGTGGTTCTACACAAGGCAATGACTCATGCTCTTGTTTTGCTAAAGGGGATAATTGAGTGAAATCAATCAGGTTTGGTTTTTATAACCGGCACTGCTGTAATTTCAATGTGCTAGTCTTGTACAGAGTTGGGGTGTGGCCGTGGCAGATTCAGAGTGACATGCTAAAAGCCAAAATATGCTGAGCTCTGGGCACACCACTGGGCCATGCCTGACTGCCTTGACATGCAACAAGTCAAGCATAAACAGCAGCTGCCACCCAGCCAATCTCTGTGAAATTCAACCTTTACATTCTGTAATCCCCATTTTCATGCCCTTTCCCTTGCAGATAAGCTTAATAATTATTTTCAGTGTCCTGGTTTTCCTCCAGAAATTGCATTTCAGTAGTGAACCAAACCTGCACCAGCTCTCCTAGCCTGCTGAGAAAACTACTACAATCAAAGTTTTATAGCTGAAAATTGACATTGGCATAAGAAATACATATATGTTATCTGCTATGACAGTAGATAGCAAAGAGGTTGCTAGATTAGATATTGGAAGCACTGTCCAACCTTTTAATCTCCATTATGCCCCGAGGTGTCAGAGGAGATCTAGCTAAACAATATCTACAGGCATTCTACTTCTCTTTTTGTACTTTTAAAACATGTAATATTATGGAAAGGGATGGTGCCTGTTCTGTTCTCCCCTTCAAGAATCAAGTTTATAATTTGAGAATCTTCCTGAATTCCCAGATAACTGTGGCCAGGTATGCTTCTGCCCAAGCTGTTGTATTAACAGCACCAGTCTGGACACAGTAGACATTTATAAAGTGTGATCGGATGATTATTGAGAAAGCAATGTTCCTTTTAAAAGGGATTTAGAAATGTCTGTTGGTTCAAAATGCTATGACTGACATTTTGACTAGAGCCATATTTTCTGAACACATTACTTCTTTTTCTTATAATCAGTTTGACTGACTTCCCTTCCAGTCCATTTTTGGACTCAGTTTAAAGTGCTGGAGACTTCCTTTAAATTATAGTCCAAGCAGCTAGGAACCAAGAAAATTAAATGACAATTTCCTGTAACAGATTCTTTTGGTCCACTTTGATTAATAATAATAATAATAATAATAATAATAATAATAATAATTTTTATTTTTACTCCGCCTTTCCAATTACATGATCAAGGCGGCTTACAAAGAAAGAACAATAAAACAAGTAAAAGCATCATAATATAAAAGTTTAAAAACATCATTGCTAGGGGTATGAACGGGAATCTATACAAATCACAATTCACTAGGGGCAAGAAAAAGACAATATATTGCACTAGTCCGGGGTCGAAGAACAAGAACAAGGAGCAGAGAAAAAACACTATTACCTAGAGTGAAAAAGCCAGCTGGAATAGATGCGTTTTTAATTGTTTCTTAAAAGAAACTAAAGATGCAGAGGAACGGAGCTCTACCGGGAGCTTATTCCACAATGAGGGGGCAACAATAGTAAAAGCCCTGGTGAGGTCCTCCAGATGGGATTTTGGGACCTCTAACAGATTTGTCCCAGATGTTCTGAGTGTGCGGGGCGGATTATATGGGGAGAGACGGTCCTCCAAGTACCCTGGGCCCAAGCCATTTAGGGCTTTATAGGTCAAAACCAACACCAACAGATCAGCAGGGGAGACTGTCTTGCAGGTCTCACAGCCATCTGAAATTATATGAAAGGATGTTCTCTGTTACTGCACCCAAGTCATGGAACTCACTGTCCCAGGAGATCCATTCTTCTCTCTCCTTTATCATGTTCTACCACTTTTTGAAGGCATTTGGTTCTTCCAGGCATTTCTCTCTGGATGCATGTTTGAACCATTTCCTTGATTTGGTATTTTAATTATATTTTCTATATTAGTTGGATAATTTCCACTTGTGACCTTGTTTGTTTGGTTTGGTACTGTTTCTAGTTTTTTTTAAAAAATTTTTTATGGAAGGCACCTTCAGATCTTTAGTATGACTCAGAATTTCAAGGTACACATATTTGTGTTATTTTTATCTTGATTTCACAGTTTACCAGATGTTACTGATTTTGGACTATCAATGATTTAGAGTCTATCCAAGAATTTAGAAATCAATGAAATATTACCACATAACATGGCAGGTTCAAAGTAGTCAAAATCCCCTCAACCACTGTCATATCTGGTATATTATGATGTTCTAACTGTTTACCAATTTGAAACATGAAGTCCCAGATGATTTTTACTTCACAATTTTAAAATAACTTTTCCAGGATAATTTTGTTGTTGTTACCATCACCACTACTATAAATATTATTAGCAAAAACACAAGGCACAATCCAGAAAAGGTTGTTATATAGAGAAAGAATTGGAGGACTCTCTGTGAATAATGGATGCAAGCTCCAGGAAAAGAGATTCCACCTCAACATTAGGAAGAACTTCCTGACAGTAAGGGCTGTTCAACAGTGGAACAAACTCCCTGTTGTGTAGTGGAGTCTCCTTCCCTCAAGGTCTTTAAACAGGGGCTGGATGGCCATCTGTAGGGTATGCTTTGATTGAGAGTTCCTGCATGGCAGGGGGTGGGACTGGATGGTCCTTGTGGTCTCTTCCAACTCTATGATTCTATTATTCATTCAGCTCAGTAGACAAGATACTTATCATGTGGCATTAAAATAAAATCAAAACTGTAAATAGTTATGGGGAGAAAGAAGGATGCTTTAGTGGAGCTCAGAGGTTTTGAGGAGCTTCAAAGTCCAGAGAGATCCAAATCAATTCCCATTATGTGTGTGTGTGTGTATAAGAATAAGCAATACAATATGTACAGAATTTCCTCCCCTTGTATCTATGTATCTGTTGTTTAGATCTTGAGAGAATTGCTGAAGTCAAAAGAGCGTGTTAGAGCAATGGCAAGCAACATTTTGAAACTCTCCACCTCCTGGGCTGGCCCCAGCCGGAGGCCCTTTTCTAGAATATTCAGCCTGTGTGCACAGGCTGCATCTGCACTGCAAAAATAATGCTGTTTGACCCCTTTTTAACTGACATGGCTTCATCTTATAGAATCCTGGGATTTGTAGTTTGTTGTGGCACCAGAGCTCTCTCACAAAATTATAAATTCCATAATTCCATAGCATTGAGCTACATCAGTTAAAGGGGTGTCAAAACTACTTTATTTCTGCTGTGCAGATGCAGCCAAGGACTATTAGAGAATGAAAAACAGAGTTCCTGAATTTGACAGTGCTTAATACATCAAGAGCTACATGTACTCAGGTTCCTTATGATTAGGCAAGCTGGGAAGGCAAAGCAAATCACAAATGCTGCAAGAACAAACGCTACTGCTTCTGGAAGGAATTACAAGCTTCTGCGCAAGGGTCTAAATCGTTCACAGACACAATTTTGATGCAAGTTCAAACAAAGTCACCTGTACTTTAGAGACAAATTTGAAGCAACTAATAATATTAATTGTGCACTATAATCCTTTTAAAGGTTTATATATTGTCTTTGAATGAATTTTAATATTTTAATGTCTAATGTTTTAACTTTATACATTGTTTAATTGCTTTTCAAATTAATATTTATACTTTCAATCGTGTTTGTGTAGTTTTTAATTCATATTGTAAGTATGTTGTTAGCTGCCTTGAGTTCCATTACTGGGAGAAAAGTGGGATATAAATGAATAAAATAATAATAATAATAATAATAATAATAATAATAATAATAATAATAATAAT
>NC_056524.1:46615846-46632540 GCF_019175285.1 Sceloporus undulatus | reverse complement strand
CCTAACATGAGTCATGCTTATATAAAGCTTGCTTTTTCTCTGAATCTTGCACAGTTTTTGTCAGAACATACCTTATAACATTCCAGTTTGGGCAAAGTGACCATGCCTACATCTTTGCTGTCCCACTTTTTCAGCTGCTTTGAAAATGTCCCAGTTTTACTGCAGCTGCTTTATTCTCCTTTATGGGTCTGAAACATGGGTCACCTATAGCCAACACCTACGACTCCTCGAACGCTTTCATCAGCGCTGTTTACGCACAATTCTAAATATACACTGGACTGACTATGTGACAAATGTTGCTGTCCTTGAGCAAGCAGGGATCACTAGCATTGAGGCCATGCTATTGAGAACGCAGCTGCGCTGGGCAGGATACGTTCCTAGGATGGAGGACAATCGCCTCCCAAAAATAATACTCTACGGTGAACTCGCCATGGGTCAGTGTAAGAGGGGCGCCCCAAAGAAGAGATACAAGGACTCCCTGAAAAAACATCTCAGGCTTGGCCAAACTGATCACCAACAATGGTCTGCCATGGCCACATATCGGGAGACATGGAGACGCACTATCTACGATGCTGCAGCCTTTTTTTGAAAACTCATGCTGAATGAGTCTCAAAGAAAAACGACAGCGCAGAAAGAACCACAACCCAGAAACATCACCCAAGGAGACTTTCTGCTGTGCTTTCTGCAACCAGACTTGTTTATCTCGGATTGGCTTTTTTAGCCATCAACGCGCTTATAGTAAGTGTGGGATGAGTCCTTCCTGAATCTTCATTCGCAAAGAAAAGCCAGAGACTGCAGCTGCTTACAGGAGGTTGTTTTGCCTCCATTGGAGGCTATGCAGACCACAACATAGACAATACAAAGAATACCGAAAGCACTTTGTACTTTGCATTCAGTTAATTCATGTCAGCAAGGACCAGCTTGAGCTGAGGAGAGGAGAGAGCAGCGTCTTGCCCTTCTTAATCAGGAGAAATTGAATTTGCAGCCATTTTGGATTTGAATAGGCTATGTTATATGGCCACAAATTGCTTCCTAGGAGAAGGAGAATATTTAAAAAACGTTTAAAGCAGGAGAAGGTAGAGCATGCTTCCAACTAAAAGAGGCTTTCCTTGAGAAAATCTTCTTTGAATTATAGCACCCCCAGAACTGCTCTCTCTCTCTCTCTCTCCCTCTCTCTCAGACACACCAATTTTCCCCCTTGGATGGATTTTAGACTCCAGAGTTCCCTAAAATAGGATCAGTATTGCAGAAATATTCCCGCTTTGAAAATATTTTCCTCTCCCCGGCCCACTGCTGTAGTTATGTTTGCTTTTATTAGTTTTTAAAAGAATCTTTTTCTGCAGAGTATCATGTATTCACATGAATAATGAAATCAGACATTCACTCAATCCAATGAAGGACTTACTCCAAAGTAAATGTGTACAGGATTGCAGCCTAAGTAAGACATTCTAAAAGACTACTGGAATGCATTTTGTCAAACACCCCCCCCCAATAATACTGCACATTTTCCCCTGGTCACATTTTTATCCTAAGAATAGCAGTGTAAATTAGGTTAAGTTGGGAGGCTGATTGGTTCAAAGTGAGTACATGAGTATTATGGGCAAATTGGGGCTGATCTGATCTATAATGTGAATTGGGCAGAGGGGGTGATGTGAGGAAACAGCTCATGCAATGACAAAGGACTGGAGAGAAAGATGTAATTTTGAACAGGGACTGAGAAAGGAATTTTGATTTTACAATAATGTATTGCATTTATTGTTAATCATGCTGTATACATGCACAAAAATATAGGCTGGCATCTTGTTCAGCAGTTATGAGATCATAAAATGGACCTATGAGCTTGTAACTGCTGGGAATTCATGCTTAAGATTGTTAATAATCAAACGTGACCCAAAAGTCTAGCTTTGCAGTGCTCTCTCAGTTGCAGGATGTCTTGAGAAAAGCAATTGTGGCAGGACCCTGAAGGGCTTTCCAGCTGTTTTTAATGCACTCCACCACTGGGGAAATTACTATGCATAGCTTTTAAACCATAATTATAGCTGGAAAAAAGCACCTTTGGTGATACTTACTGCATGATGCTGCCTCTGAACTGTAAATGCAATGCCCCCAAACTTGGTTAGGATTTCTCTATTCATTGATGGAGAAATCCACTAATGACTTTACAATCGTGGTAGTTTTCAGGTGTGAAACACTGCTGAGACAGCTGTGGCATTGGCAGGCAAATGGTGGCCAATACCTCCTCCCCGACCCTCCTTACTCTTTACTGTTCTCAAGTAGCCTTATTGACTTTATTTTTTTTGGATATAATTATATTATATTATATTTCTTTTTAAAAAACTTAAATTGCATTGCAGAACTCCAGAATTGTGTGAAAAGTGAAAATAAATCAGCAGCAACAAGAAAAAAACTTCCCTGAAAGGCAGGACAGGGAGCCAGGGTTAAGGGGTTGTTCAGAAGAGAGCATGATGGCAAAAGCAGTACCAGTCAAGTGACTGACATCATGTGCAATAATGGCTGCTCTGAAACTTGTAGGTTTCTATTTTCCCCCACCAGCCACACAGTCTGGAGTGTGTTGGATACATTTTGTTTGGGATGCTGCCAGGCTGCAAAAGTAAGTTATTGAAAGGTGGCATTGTCGGGCCTAATTACATGATGGAGCTTCATTGTTGTAGTTAATGACACTGGATCTCAGCCAGAGTATTTATTAATTTTTTTCTTTTGTTATTTCAGGCTTTCCTAAATTCATTACATACATTATAAGGATTCTTTGCTTCATATAGCTTTTGTGCTCTTTTTGTCTGTCCATACTCTAATGTTGAGCCACATATGTTCCATTTTCCATTTGTGAAATGTTGGAGGATATGCAAGAATCTGCAAGAAGTATAATCTCAAAGGAATTCCACTCTCCCCAAAAATCTTGCAGTGGAGACCAGCATCCATTGCATAGTAAGGGAGGAGCATGTGAGGGGGGTGGGTAGAATAGGTTTGAGTTACTCACACATTTATGGACCTCAGAGCATTTGGTATGTAAATCAATAGTTCTTGATGCTATTGCTGTTGTTCTTTATCATCAAGTCAACTTCAATTTATGGTGACCCAGTGAATGAGAGATACCCAGCAGTCATCAACTGCCCTGCTCAGGTCTTGCAATCTCAGGGCTTTAGCTTTCTTGATTGGCCAGGGTTCACTATAAGCTTTTGGTCCTAGTATTTTTAGGCCCATCACTTTAATCTCAGATAGCATGGTATATACAATATAGAAATTTAAGATTTACAGACAAAGAATTATTGGCAGTTCCACCAACCCATACAACTCTGTCAAGGCTGGGAGCCTTTCAGGATCTGTTTGTAGAACAGCCTTCCTTTGCAGCTCTGGCTGGAGGAGGATCTGATCCACTTTTGTAAATGGTTGAAGATCTTCCTTTTCAATTTGCCAGATTAAGTTGCTGAATATGCCTAAAGTGGCTGAGATGGGTGGTGGCTGAGGAGGATTTTGTTTGTTTTTGCTTGTTTTTACTTTTTTTTAGCATCTGAGTATATTATTTTGGTATTTTATAGTGTGGTGTTTTATTGTATATGTTCTGATGTACCACCCTTTGGTGGAAAGGGTATTATAAATAAACGTTGTTGTTGTTGTTGTTGTTGTTGTTCTTTTTTTCCTTCTTATTATTGAATCCATCTACCTGTAGTGTGGCTTTCCTCTTTTCCAACTGTGTTCCAAACATTTATCTAGCATCATTGTCTTTTCTAATGAGTCACATCATCTCATTATAAGTCCAAAGTACAACACCCTTGGTTTAGTCAACTTTGCTTCTATTGAGAGTTCAAGCTTGATCTTTTTAAGTCTCATTTATTTGTCTTTTTAGCAGTCCTTGGTATCCATAGCACTCTTTTCCAGCACCACATTTGAAATGAGTTGATTATCTTCCTGTCAGCTTTCTTTATTGTCCAGCTTCCACAACTATATGTAGAAAATGGAAATACTATGGTATGAATGATTCTGATGTCTGATGCCAGTGCTGTGTACTAAATGGCTTTGTCTTTTGTGAGCATGCTTGGTACCCACTCTATCTGTCTAGACCAGAAATATGGGACATGGGCCATATAATACAGGGACAGCTCTTTTGGTTCCCAAATTTGGGACATCCCATATAAAATGGGATGCCTAGTAACTCTGATAGCACTACATGTTTTTGGATGCTGTCAATGAATGTGACAGAAGCTGGAAGAAGTTTCTGTAAGCTAGCAGCCATTAGAAACTGCAGACATTCTACCATGGAACAACATTGGTTAAGGTGGGCGGGATACAGCCTGCACCCGTCCCTCTCCCCGACAGATCGGGGCCTCAGCTGCCACAGCGGCAGCCCTGGAGGCTCTGATCCATTTTGGAGCTCCTTTTGGCGCCGCTGAAAGGGCACCACAAGCACCCTTCAGCGGCACCAGGACATGACGGATGCGCAGCACCGTTTGGATGCAATGCGGCCATTACGTAAAAATGGTGGCATACATATATACAGCGCGTCGCCATTTTGATGCCCCTGTCATGTGCTAGGGGTGAGGCCGGGATGGACGCCGCATCCTCAGCCAACCCCTACCATGTGATGGGGTGCCGCATACGCTGGTATGTACAGCGCCATTCTTAGTCATTGTCGAATATGATATTGCAAAGGAAAGTGAATTGCAGAGGGCAAGTCATGATTATTATTTTTAGTTAAAAAGGCAAATAAATAAAAAATAAAAATGAAGCCTCAAAGTTAATTGGCCTAAAGTTTGCAGCCACACTAGTCCATTAGGAAAAAAAATCAAGACATTGGCAAGATAATCCTTTTATTAATGACCCCAAAGTTATAAAATAGTTAGCAAACCAGTAGGGAATTCAGGCTGGGTGATATTAACTTTTCCCATTGCTCATGAGCTTGTATGAGGGACGAGGGATTGTGGCACCAGTGTGGGAAAAGGGCACATGTTATAAATTTACACTAATCTCTTCTGGATTAAGTTTGGGCCATGAATGCAAATACTGCATGCTGTCTGCAAATCTGATTGCTAAAGAGTACAGTCTTGCTGTCAGTGATGTCTAAGTCTTATTGATTTTCTGGGAATCAAGAGTAAGCAAGATGTTATTTTAGAAGTCAGTAAACTGGGCAACAGCTAGTCTACGTGAAAAATCCATTAATAAAGTGAAAAGGTTCTGAAAAATGCTTGAGCTTTTTTGTCTAGAGAAATGGCTACTATCTGAATGGCAAAAAGCACAAACAAGAACAAAAAAAGGCAGACAGGCAGGCATAGGTTTTCAGTAAAAATGAGAAACAAAGTATAGACATTATTAGGAAACTGTAGAATGGATCCAAACCAAGTTTGGATTATTCTGCCCATCTAGATATTGAAATAAATAATTAGTCTCCATCCAGAGTACTAACATTTTACACATTTTAACTTGGCGACATACATTAACTGGTGTTACTTTTATTTTCTTTTGTATGGTTAAATTCACTAACTCCACCAAACTCATCAAATGAATTTCAGATCACAAGATCAGAAATAGTTTCTCCCCAATTTGTTGGTGAGACTCAGTCTGAATACCTGTTATATAAACACTCCATACTGCATTTCATCTGACCTTGCCAGTATTGCAGTGCATGGAAGTAGCTACAGGTACACTCCTCCTCTTATTAAGCATTTTAATGCAATTCTTCAGCAAATTTACTCTAAGGAGGTAGAATTGTCCTCAATAACAGTTTCTGTATTATCTTGGGTGTATCTAATAATGCAGCCTAGATAATGTTATTGCAGTGTTCTGCAGTTAAATCTTGCTCAGCCTTGCCAGTCCATAATGAGAAGACTGAGTGGGAGGCAGGCACATTCAATTCTAAGGAGCAAGTAATGCTGTTAAAAAGATTCATGACTTTCATTTAAGCAAGTTTTTGGCAGTGGTGTGCATTGCTGATAATGACCTCATTAATGGATTCCTCAGAGTAAATTACAAGTATGATTTTCTGGTACAAAAACAATTACTATACAATTGCACCTGGCTTCTTCTGTAATGCAGTATATATTTTTAAAAAGTCTTTGTGGAAAGTGCAGAGTTTACTACAGTATCAAAAGTTTATATTCTCCATATTATTAAAATACGAGCACACCTAAATACTGGACTGGATCCAGATTTAGTCATACTTAGAATAACCCTTTGTTATAATAGGGAGTTAAATTACTCAAGACATCTTAAACACTATTGATGTCATGCCTGTCAAGTATGACAGAATTTTGATTCAACCTGATATGAAGCATGTGCTATAAACTATGTACTTTGTACAAACTCATTTTGTGTGATTTACCTTGCAAAGTCTGTAACAATGACCTGTACTGTTCAAAAACTGCTTGTCAAACAGTATGCTGGTCAAAATGTGCATGTCAAGCAATGACCTGTGCTTGTTAAAACAAGTATGTTAATCTGTGAATTCTGATCCTGAAAAGATGAGGCTGGAAACGTTACAGTGATGACAGGCTAGGATCAGTTTAGCACTTCTGCCCTGGATAAAACTGGTGTCCTTATACAGCTTAAAAATATACTTACAAAAATAATTTGATACAATTAAAGTATCCGTAGTTAGTTACCATTATGCTTATAATTCCTCCCAAATAATTAAAAGATGAAATAACTAAAATAGTTACTTACAACACATAGATATCAGTGTGCCACAAGCCCTTGTCTTTGGTAAAAAAACACACATCTTAGTAGTGAAACCACCTTTGTGGTACAGGGGCCTTTCATACTGCATAATTGTTACACTTTGATTTTACTATAATTGTCATGGCTGCATCATGTGGAATCCTGGGATTTGTAGTTTGAGGAGGTGCTGGGGCAGGCTGGCTTACAATTCTAAATACTGCATGAAACTATAAATAGCACAGGATTCCATCAGGTGAACCCATGAGAGTTAAAGTGTAAGCACAGAGCTATAATCTGTGTAGTGTGAAGGGAGCAAAAATAACTAAAGCTAAGTTATATTGCAAAAGGAGTTGAACTGTTCTTTGTTACATGATGTTATTTAGTTATGCCTTAGTGACTGCAAAAAGGAATTAGTTACAAATAATATATATCTAACTAGCTACTTCTAACCTCTGAGCATATTAAAATATTCCTGCGGCAGAGAGAGAAATTCCACATTTTCAGACACACAGACCTGTTACATTTGGTAGCTGGTAACAACAACAACTAGAAATAAATCCTTTCAAAACTGCATATTGATTCAGATGATACAGTGAAGGATGCTATAATTCTAATTTTACATACAGTTTAATATTATTGTTAATCTTATTCTTTTGTGTGTGTTTTAGTTTTTTTTCTAATTTTATTAATACATTCTAAAACAAAACACAACAACAAACAGTACACCAAAACAACAATAAATACAGGCAATAACCCAGATAAGGCCCCGAAAATTATAGATAAAAGGTGTTTTAGTTTATGTGGTTTTACTTGTATTTTCTGAATTCTGTAATCTACCCTGGCTTTCACTCTTGGGAGAAGGCAGCATATAGATGAAGTGACTGATTGATAAAAACTGCAAATGCAGAGCAGTTCAGGAAAATATCAAAACTGGAACCTGAATGTCAATCCTCAGGGATATGCCTGCTCAGCTCTATGTGTTGAGAAGACTTTGGTGATTTTGACCCAGTAAAACAGGCAGGGTTCCAGACCCTGGAGCTCATTGCATGGGGCTTTTAGAACAGCCCAGGCGTGGAATGAAAGGGGTGGGAAGGGAACGGAATGGAATGGGGAAAGGATGCATTTTACTGCATGCAGGAACGCTGCCGATGCCGCTGAAAGTCCCCGTCCCATTCCCCAACTGCCCCACAGAGGGCAATTTTCAGGAACTGTTCAGAACAGTTCCTGAAAATCGCCCTGTGTGGGATGGTTGGGGAATGGAACAGGGACTTCCAGCGGCATCAGTGGCATTCCAGCGTGCAGTAAATTGCATCCTTTCGCCATTCCGTTCCCTTCCCACGCCCTTTCATTCTGTTTTGGGGCCGTGCAATAAGGTCCCTTGTCTCTTAAAATTGAGGGACTGAGGGTCCTTGCCACTTGCCAGATAATCTAGATTCTGTTTGAAGTTACATTATCACCTTCTGGTTACTTGAGTGTCCAATTCATGAAGTTGGTTGAACCAGACAGGCTGAGTTAATATCAACAATCTACTTCAGCATTCTTAGATACTGGAATCTCAAGATATTTATATGGGAAACAAGCAGATTCTTTGCTAATCTTTTAGGTTTGTATATAACATTTTTATTATACTGAAACGCAGAAACACAGACATCTCATTGTCTGGGCACTTGCTTGCATCTCATTACATTACACTACAGTAGTCCTTTCCCTTACGCGGGGGATCCGTCCCGGACACTCCCCCCGCGTAAGGGAAATGCCATGTAAGCTCAAGCCCCATTAAAGCCAATGGGGCTCATACTTGAGGCGGCGTGGTGGAGCAGCGGTGTATGTGCGTCATGGGCACACATGCCATTACTCTTTCCAGTACACAGCACCATTTCTTCTGGTGTGGCTTCCAGCGTACACTGAAAGCTGCATAAGGCATGCCCGCTTATAATGTGGACACACTGTATTTCTCTACTGTCATCACATCTCAGTATATGGACCATTAGGATGTTATACTTTCATAATGACATACTCATTATTTTGCTACATCTTTTTAATAGGCTTTGTAATAGTACCTCCTAAGCAGTATCATCATCATCATCATCATCATCATCATCATCATCATCATCATCAGATTCTTTCCATACTTTTTTTAGTGTCTATATAGGTATTACAGAGACATTTCATAAAGGCTTTCACATGTACAGAATTCTGTCCCTTGTATATCCATAATCTTCTATCCACCATGGAATGCAATCTCATCGATTGGGGCACTACACATCTTTAAACAGGGTGCCAGGTGCAGTCAAGGATGCTATACTACTCCTAATTTTGAAGTAAGATCCAAATGCTTGTCTAGCTGGGGTTTATATATGGAAATGAGGCAGAAATAGTTTGTTCTTTCACTCAAGCAACAAAATGTCATGAAGTGTTTTTGACACAAACCAGCTTGTTACGTTCAGGTGAAATGGCCAGTTGCTGAAGGATGCAAATTGGGAGCATGTTGCAAACATACTGCTGTGCATTCCCAGTCTTCTAAATCAGTGTTGTATTAAATGGTGGTTGTCAGTCTCCAAGCCATCTGCTACTGGTCCCTGGAGAACAGGGACACAAATATGTTCCCAGTCTGCAATATACTGGGGGAGAAATATTACCCCCTACATCAGATAGGTTAAGAAGTATTATTCTAAACTACACAGGTTTGGATACAGTATGTATAATAAAAGTTTAGTTTCAGCTCCCTGTATCTCCCACTATGTATTTCAGTGTTCAAACTGGCATTGTACAGTCCATGATCTCATTTGCTTGGTTTAACATATATATGATAAGGATTTTTAAATGACAAATTAGTTCAAAATATATAGATTAACACATTTTTGTTTCCGTCTAGCCTACTTAATACTAAATTTAATATAACACATCAAAATTAGCTGAATGCTGACAATAGCATATAATGGATTAAAGTTACATTTGTTATAAACAGCATGGCAAAACCCCAAGCTCTGCTGGGTGAGCAAATACGTGTTCAGCTGTATTAACTCTGCACAAGCAGAACACCTCAAACTGTGACTTAATGCTTGTACTGCACTTAAAGTATGCTAGGGTTGCAGACAGGTACAATTCCTGGCTGATTCAAAGGTTCAAGAAGAAGCGCTATGTACAAATTGTTATAACCACACTGAAAATGCTAATACCATACAAAATTCTGATGATGTTTGTTCAGACTCTGACATTGACTCTGTTATGTTTCAAAATGTATGTAGAATGAATTGATAAGTCAAGCTGCAATTCAAAACCATTTTATTTTATATTTAACTCTTCAATCAATACATACTTTGAAACAATGTAATTAAAATTACATAGAATCATAGAATCATATAGGTGAAAGGGATCACAGGGGCCAGCAAATCCAAGCTCCTCCCAGTGCAGAAATCCACAGCTAAAGCATCCCTGAGAGGCAGTCAACCAATCTTTATTTAAAGAATCTCTAAAGGGCCTATCACTTTCTGTTGCAATATGTTCCAACGCCAACCTATGTATACCATTCCCAATATTTAGTCAGAATTTCCTTTCTGTAATTTGAACCCTTTAGTTCTCATCTTCTCTGGAACAGCAGAAAAAAATAAAATATTCCATCTTCCACATTCTTTCAAATATTTCAACATGCCTACCATATTACCTGTTATACTTCCCCATGCTAACCATCCCCAGTTCCCTCAACCATTCTGTATATAGCCTGATTTCTAAATTATTTAACATCCTGGTTGCTCTCTTCTGAACATGTTCTGGCTTACTGATATCCTTCTTAAGCTGTACTGCCTAGAACTCCATATAAGCTGCAACCAAAGCAGAATAGACTGGTACAATTACTTCTCTTGATGTGGACACAGTAGATCTGTTGATGCAGCCTAGAATTACATTGGCATTTTTTGCTGCTGGTTCACACTGTTGATTCCTAGCTATCTTGTGATCAACTAAGACCCCTAGATTCTTTAAACATATACAGCTGTCAAGCTAGGTGTCACCATTCTGATTTTCCCTGCTAACATGTAGTATCTCACATTTGTACCTGTTGGTGTTAGTTTCATCCCCACAATATGTTAATATAACTTTGAATTCTGATCCTGTTATCTGGGGTATTAATTGTAGTATAATCTGCAAATTTGATAAGCATTTATTATATTCCATCATCTTTATCACAGGAGGCAGTTACAGCAGGTTGATAGCATCTTCAGTTGGGGCTAGTTTGTTGGGCATGGATGCTTGCTGCTTGACTAAAAGAGCAGATGATCCCAGCATTTGTCTGATTGCACTGGTGGATGATTGAAGTCCTGATCTTAACCTGTATGGGTTTTAACGGACTGTAATCCCACCTCGATCCATCTGGGAGAGGCGGGAAAATATAAATAAAAATATTATTATATATTATATTATTATTATAACGAGCCATTAAATTAGAAAGCTTGCTAGTTTAATGATCAAAAGCCAATGTAGTGGTTTGAATGCTGAGCCCAGCATCCCAGGTATCTGCAAGACTACAGTTCAAATCTCTGCTTGGCAATGGAAACTCACTGAAGTAAAAAATGCACTGCAGAAATAATCCAGTTTTAGATCACTTTAACTGCCCTGACTCAGTACTAGGGAATCCTGGGATTTGTACTTTATTCTGGCACCACAGATGGCTAAATGTCTCACAAAACTACAGTTCCTATAATTCCCTAGCATTGAGCCAGGACAGTTAAAACAGTCTCAAACTGGATTATTTCTGCAGTGTGTTTTGGACTGGAGTGACCTTGGAAAAGTTACAGTCAAACACAGAGGAATGCAAAGCCAAACTACCTATGAACAAATCTTGTCAAGAAAACCCTGTGATAGGTTCACCTTAGGGTTGCCATAAGTCAGAAACAACTTGAAAGCACACAACAATAAGATTAACTTCCCTTCAACTAGAGAAAAATCTTAAAGGGACAGCTTTCTGAGGAAATCGCTACGTCCAAAGGAGACAAGCAGGGCTTTATCCTCACTCCTACATTTTTAAATTTGTATGTAAATGATCTAGAGGAGGTCTTGGCTTACCCTGAAGGTCATCTAACCAAACTCGGTTCTAGAAAAGTCCCCCTTCTGCTTTATGCAGATGATGCTATTATACTTTCCTGGTCCAGAACTGGGCTCAAACATCTTTTAATGAAATTAGCAAGATACTGCACCTCTAATGATCTGAAAATCAATTTTGGGAAATCCAAAATCTTGGTTTTTAAGAAAAAATTATTCCAACATCACTGGTCTCTTGAGGGGAACACCATAGAACAAGTTAAAAGGTTTTCATATCTAGGGCTATCATTTCACCACTCTTTGTCATGGAATTCTCACAGAGCAATTGTCTTCCAGAAAGCATCAGTTAGTGCAGCTGCAATAACATGCTTCTTCTTTACTAATGGGAGTATGCAATGTCATCTGCATTGAAAGTGTTTAATGCTAAGTCTGTTGCACTTGTAATATTTGGATTGGGGGAGTGACATCTGAAATTGTTAGGCAACAAACAAAGTTCTTAAGGTCTCTTCTTCAACACTCCAATTATGTCCATAACTCTGTGTTATTACTGGAGACAAGGCAAAGCCCTCTTTCGATAAAGGTTTGGTGATATGCCTTAAAGCTTTGGCTGGAAGTCAGTATTTTTGGGGTTGGCTCAGGTTTGCTTGTATACCTGCCCCAGGGCAATTATGTAACCAGATGGTACAAACTTCTTCCCAAAAAAAGCAGGTTTGATTGCTCTCTCTTCTTCACTTCTCACTAGTTTGGGACTGAATATTGCCCTAAAATCTCTTAAACAGAGACTGTGGGAAAGTTTTCTGCGATTTGTGCTGTTGCTCTCCTAGTGCATTGAATGTTCATTACACTAGGCTTTTTCAATTAGCTGATTATATTAAGAACTTATAAGTGCCCAAGTGCTGCAGATTCTTTTCTCAGGCAAGCTATAACCTGTTCTCTGTTGAATTACTTAGAGGCAGATACACTGGTGTCCTTTACCCTGAGAGATGGTGTCCTTGTAAAAGTAAGGAAGTTGAGTTGATGATGCTGATTATTTTGTCCTGTAGCTATTACAATGAGGTGTGTCAGAATCTAATAATTCTTTTATTGAGGAAATCTCTTGGATGTTCAGATCAACCATACCAGGTATTTGTTGGAGGATAAATCCTCAAAAGTCATGTTGGCTGTTGCTAAATTTCTCACAGAGGCAGAGAGGATTAGAGTGCTCTGTATTTTAAATAAAAGTTGATAGTAATTGTTATACTGTTCTATTGTACAGTTTTTTACCTTTTGATTTTGGTTCCATTTTATTTTATGTCTGTTTTTATATTGGATCTGTGGATCATAATAATAATAAAGAAAGAATTACAGAAAAAAATTCAAAGAAACATGTTACTGCTCAAGATGTTTTTGTGGCTTCTTAGTCTGAGCCACTTGCAGCATTTCTCCATCAGAAGATCTCAGCATGCTGAAAATGTACTCTGAAAAAAGACCATTTGGAGCTTTAAAGATTAACGCTGACATTTTGATGCTTGAAAACAAACAGGGAACTAATTAAGAGCTTGTGTGTGATATGTTGTCTGTAGCTAGCAGTAGTTAACAACCATGCAACTGCATTATCAATATTGTTCAGTGCCTTTATTAACTATCTGCACCAGCAATGTTGATGAAATATTGTTCAGTATTGTATTAACTACCTGCATAAACTATGTGGTGCAGTGTCATAATTCACTTGGCGAAATGAGAAGCTGTGTGGTTGAATTAATAGTCAAGAGGTTGAGAACCAGGATATTAGTCCAAAGCTGGGGAACCAAAACTGGCAGAAGGGCATGTGGAAGAGTAGTCTGGATTTAAGAACAGGGCAGACTCACAGAGGGTTTCATCACACCAGCCTGCTGTGTTGTAGCAATCATGCTGTTTAAGCAAACAGAAACATACTAGCATGGAAACTATCACTATCACACCTTCTCTGCAATGGTGCTATTATGCCACTTTGGTGATGCACATTGCCCCAGTCAGTCTTCTGCACTACCTCACCTGCCTTCTTCCCCGTGTTCATCCTAGGAAGTACATGCACACTGCTTATTTTCCCTTTTTTGCTGCAACTGTGCAGTTGCACAGATTCCACAAACTACCAGGAGGTGGACTAAAAGCCAAGATGTTTCTGTGCACCATTACATCCCCTTTGTCTGGACATCAGAAGTGGACTGACTTCACCCAATTTGGGGAGAAAGAAGGGGAGACAAGGAAAACCATGCTCACTCACACCACAGGACTGCCAGAATATGAGAACAACAGCTGAACAAAATGATTGCATGAAAAGCATCAAGGAAAAGATGTCATCCAATAATAAAGGAAATGGGAGAGTCATGACATCATGTTATAAAATCAAGCACTGGACTAAGCCAGTACAATCATGCAACAAACTTATGTGACATTGAAGATTTTCACATTTGCCTGCTAAAACATCCTCCAAATGGAGCTAAAAGGGAAAAGAAGCCCCTGTCTCCGAATGCCAGGACTGCTTCCTGAACCACCATGGAAACATGGCTCCCTCTAGCATTCTTGAATCATTGCAAGGTAAGCAGATTTCCTTTTAACACAAACCTAGCATTCATAGGAATTCCTCTCTCCGGGAGCATTCCAGGCTCTTTCCTCACCTTTTAGGGTTGTTTGGAGGACATTTTAGCAGTGCTGGAGCCAGGTGTGAAAATCTTCAATGCCCTAAATCAATGGCCAATGGCTGTAGAGAGATTACTTCTTGACTTATAAAGTGAGTGTAATTGTTCCATGCAAACAGCTGGGACAATGTCAACAGACCTGCAGGTATGCCAAGCATTTCCCCAAACATTATAGTCCTGCTACCCAATTTTCAACTTTCTTGAAAAGCTTCTGGAAGCCTGGGTTGGATACACACTGCCTACTGCCCGGGCTCCTGGCTGTGTGATAAGATCCATTCCATACGGTTACAACCTGTGTTTATCCCTGTGTGGATTTCCTGTGCGATAATCTCCTTAATCTTCCAGCTACTCCTCCTGTAGATGCTCTGAGTTGAATGGGAGCTTTTCCAGTGCTAGACTCCATCCTTGCAGAGGTTAGGCACTGGGGCAGCTCACACACAGCTCTGAGAAGTTGTAATAGTAAATTTAAGAACTAGATTCACTGCCCTTATGACAGCAGATCTATTGGCCAGCTCTGCTGTTAATAACCATTGGGACAAAAAGAAACAAATAGTAGGTTTTCATAGAAAGGTTAGTGCACTGATCCAGTGAGAATCAAAATAAGCCCAATGTATATAATTTTGTGGTACTGATGGGAAGAATATTAATTGTTGGTTTCCTAACAGTCAAGAAATCCAGTTAGGAAGAAGAATAGAGCAGCAAGACTCCTGCACAGTTTTCTCTAATTTTTCAAATATCCCGAAGTGTTCCAGAGGATTTTTCTACACAGAAATTTCCACATTTTCTATGCAGTCATTTTTGCACAACAAATCTGCCCTCCCTCCCCTAACGTGTTTTTCCTGTGTGGAATGATCCTTAAGAACACTTTGGAAGGCTTAAATTGGGGAGGAGGGAAAGAACTGAACAGTGATGAGAAAAGTACAGTAATTATTCATCTACACATCCCTATTATGAGGATTTACAAAATCATGCCAAAATATATAAAATATATAAAAGCATAGACTTTTGATAAACATATCAAATATTGACTACATAAACCACATGGAACTGGGCTGAAGACAGAATTTGGCACTAGGAATTCAAGTTGTCCAGCCCAGTTTTACAAGCTAGTTAAAAATATTAAGGGCTAAATACAATAAGCCTCAAATCACTAGAACTTATATAAATAGTCCTCTGATTTCCATTCTGCTGCTAAGATTATCTTTTTAGCTCATCGCTTTGATCATGTCACTCCACTTTTGGCATCTCTTCACTAGCTACCCATTCCTTTTAGGATTCAGTACAAGCTTCTTCTCGTAACGTTTAAAGCTTTACACAACCTAGCTGCCCCTTAACTGTCAGTCCTTATTTCATCTCACCATATCACATGTTTGAGATTTGTGGTCCAGGAGCCCGGGGCTTCTTACTCAGTCAAGGTTTTCTTCTTCCTTGGCTTGGCTTCGTCCTTTTTCACTTGCTGCACCATACTCCTGGAACTGCCTCCCTGAACATCTGTGGATTCTCTCTTCTCTTGCTAGTTTTAAATCCAAATTAAATACTTTCTTGTTCCCTAAAGCATTTGGAACTGTATTTTAATATTGTTTTATAATTTTATATTTGATTATATGTATTAGCACTTTTTACAGTTTGTATTTTAACTGCATAACTTGCTTAATTTTGTATAGTTTATATTTTATGGCTTTTAGATTGTATGGTATTGGTAGGTTATGTGATGTTTTGATGATGCCTATAAAGTGCTATGCAAATTTATGGCGCTATATAAATAATAATAATAATTGTTGACCTACTAATTTCCCATTGGTTCAATACTCTAGTTTGGAATTAAGAACTGCATTTAGGCCTATTATCCCTGGAGTTCACATTTAATCACAAACTTCCTATCAACATACAAAACACATAGAAAAAAGGCTTAATGGCTATGGTGTGACTGAAACTTTACTCTGAGGGAGTGATCAGGCAGACCCAGCAACATCAAGGACAGCCTGAAGGAAGAGGCTCCTCCCTCTTGTAACTGTCATCTTGGCCTCAGAGGGAGTGATCAGGCAGACCCAGAAACATCAGGGACTGCCTGAAGGACGAGGCCCCTCCCTCCTTAACTGTCATCTCGGCCTCAGAGGGAGCGATCAGGCAGACCCAGAAACATCAGGGACAGCCTGAAGGAAGAGGCCCCTCCCTCCTTAACTGTCATCTCGGCCTCAGAGGGAGCGATCAGGCAGACCCAGCAACATCAGGGACAGCCTGAAGGAAGAGGCCCCTCCCTCCTTAACTGTCATCTCGGCCTCAGAGGGAGCGATCAGGCAGACCCAGCAACATCAGGGACAGCCTGAAGGA
>NC_056524.1:46598878-46615836 GCF_019175285.1 Sceloporus undulatus | reverse complement strand
CAAAGCCCCTCCCTCCTTTAACTGTCACTGTGTATTTTGTATTGTATTCTATTGCAATTTTTATGCATGATCATTGCGGAATAGCGGTCTATAAATAAAACGTATTATTATTATTATATTATTATTATTAGCATGCTGTTGCATATTAAGCAAAACAGATTATCATGGCATCTTGATTTTATTTCTAATGATAAACAGACTAACATTTTTCTTAAGAATAACCTGTGGTGTCATAATGGTTTACTGTAGATGCTTGTGTCAAAGTTTAAAACTATTCATGTATTCCAAGAGCTAAAAATTACCACAACTCAGGATTCAACAGAAGGAAAGTACTTTCTCGTTTCACAAAATGTTGTTTCCATATTGCTTACTGACAGAGACAGAGCATTATTTTAAAAATTCCTCTGGGCTTTACTTCTAAAGTCCAGGTCTGGGTCAACAAATTAGAATCTACATTAATGGTGACATTTCTACTGTTATATAACAAATATCACTATTTTGAAAATAAACACACATAGCAAAGTCTGAGTAAATATTTTAATGCTGAAAATAGAAATCATTAAATGAGCTCATTGTTTTGCACATGCATTTCAATTGTAGATTTCTTTCTATCAAAAAGAAAGCCAGCTACAGAGACTGCACAGAATGGGGATTTTCCATGACTCACATATTTCAATATCTCATGCAATCTGGAAGCTAAATCAATGCCTGCTCCCCAGGAGTTCATGCACTGCTTTGTCAATATTTGATCAAGATGCACATTTTTCCAGATCCATTTTGGAAAGATTGCTGTTTCAGACTGTTTTGAGCCCACCCTAACAAGCTCAGTGTAAAAGTCAAAACTGATACTTAGAGGCAAACTTTCAAAGGCAAGATGAAAACAACCACTAAAGCAGACTGACCACAAGCCAACAAGCAAGCAAGCAAGCAAGCAAGCAAGCAAGCAAGCAAGCAAGCAAGCAAGCAAACAAACCCCGTGTTTTCTACCTCTACCACTCTCAGCATATCATTCAATGGATTTTAAATAAAACAAATGAGTCTTTTTAACCCAAAACCACAAAATCAATACTGTTTCTAAAACAAGACCAGAGTGAACAAATACTTGCTTTTGTTCTTTTATTGAACAGCTTTTGTGTGAACTGCAGGACACATAATTTGTGTAAATGGCATAACCAAGATGGTCACAACATGTAAAAAAATAGATCCAAGAGCATTCATTTTCTGGTCTCAACTCAAAAATTGGAAACATTTCAGAATCTGTAGTCTCAGCATTATAGAACAATAAACTAGATGTAAGAAATGCTGGATGAATCTGCACACAGATATATACTTCCTGGAGTTGTGAATGCTTCAGCAATCTTTTTTCTTTTCCTTGTTTGGTGTTAAATCAATGTAGCTATTCACATTACTTCTCAGAAAAGTTCCCTTTGTTTGCACAACAAATGGCTTCTGTTTTTTCACACACACTTGCAATTGTTTTGGTTCTTTCAAAGTGGGAGTGATTAGGGGAGTGTATAATCCTGTGTGATGAGCCTGTAAATGTGCCACTATTTATGTCGCCAGCCTCTCTTATCCAAATCACCATTATGTCCAAGCTGTATGATGCCTTACTAGTGTCATGTTATCCATTTTATTTAGATTTTTTTTTAAAAAAAAAGCCTTTCTGTGAAACCTCAGTTGTGGTTCGACTTCTTACGATATGCTTTCCTGCATTTGAAAGATGTGGGAAAACTGAGTTAAATTCATCTTATGTACCTCTCAATCTCCCAAAGGAAAAAGGAAGATATATGTGCATACATCCCCCTGCCCCACTAGCTTGTAATTCACATAGCCTTCTCTGTTGTCCTTGGAGAGTTTGCTTCCTGAGAAATGCACCACTTCCCCTGCTTTAGAGAAAAGCTGTGGGATACACACTCACAAAAACACATGTTTGTGGTTCACACAGGTTTCCCTTGCCACCCCCCCCCCCAAAGCTAGGGGAAGCGGCCCCACCTAGTCAAACAATCACGTTCAGCTTTTTAAATCAAATAATGCAAAGATCTATCACTCTAGAGCTGGCAATGAGGAAAAGGGCTAAAAAAGCAGAGAGAGAAAAGGTGGGGGAGCAAACAAGTGAGCTAGGGGATTACAGTGAGAAGAACTAGAAGGTGCTGCTTCTGTGTTGCCATATTATGGTTTACATGATGTGACGGTCTTTATAGAGATACACATACATACATTCCTTATACCATGCATAAAGGAAGTCAGGCCGAAAATGTGGCTGAAATGTGGCCAGGGGAAGGATGATAGGCATACACATATGGGAAGAGAACAAAAAGAGCAAGGGACTGCAGGAAGGTGAAACACACATCCTAAACAAGTGACTGCAGCTGGGGAAAAAATTACCTTTCTTGTTGTGCAAAGGAATAAGTACTAGTGATGCCACAAGACTTCAGAAATGGTCAGCAGGGACTATGGATATGTGCATAAGTTAGAGATTTTAAATAACAGAATTCCAGGAAACCATTAGACACAGTTAGTATATATTCATGTACAAGTTTACTGCATACTGTATAAGTCGAGGGAAGGTTTCAGAGTCAAAATCATGCATTTTGATATGACCCCTAGATAAGCCGAGGGTAAAATTTAGGGGGCTATAACAAAGGATGGACAAGGGAAAACATCACTTCCACACCTCCTTCTCCTTCACTGGCCCTCTCCTGACCACCTGACACCACTTCCCAACATCAGGTTGGGGAAGAAAGGAAGTGAAATGGGGTGTTTCTTTGATGGGAAGAGAAGGCTTTCAAATCAGAGTGGGAAGGGAAAGAAGTGATGCTAAAAGGGCTGTTTCTTTGATGGGAAGGGAAGGCTTTCAAATCATACTGGAAACCCTTTCACACACACTCCTGTCTTGGGGCACAAAGAGTGGGGTATCAGGCAGTGCTTGTTTCAGGACCTTTCTAAGCAGTAATAGTGTACTGGCCCAGATATAAATCGACCCAGGATTTTGGGGTCTATTTTGGGGCATAAATTTCTCGACTTATAGTCAAGTATATACAGTATCTTTCCTACCGTTTGGATGTTATAATTCTCTAATGAGATAATGACTGAAACCCTTTCTCTCTCTCTCTCTGCTCTGTGTAGACAAGTAGAAACACCAAAATGTCATCAAAATGTCTGAGCAGAATCCACTCACAGAACACTCCTGCTAATGGAAGTTGGGGAAACAATTTTGACTGACCCCTCTCCCCTTCTCCCTGCAGGAAAGTGGAATTGGACTTCAAAATCAGGATCATTCTGTGAGTGAAACCCTCAAGTGGATCTGAGTAAAAGGGGTTTGGGGGAAAACTCAGTGGATTTTCCCCCTTAAAGAATAAGAAAAACTGAAAAGAGAGGAATACTGTCTCTCACACAACCCTCATTCTGAAGATACTGGATCGGATGTTAACTCAAAACAGATAGAAGAGCCAAGATTGTTGCCATTTATTTTTCCTAATGCATCTTCCATTATTAAGAGAGATTGCTTCCATGTTTCTAAAACTTATTAAAACTTAATAGGACCACCTCTGGTTTGGTTCTGCCAATGAAGAGCATTTCTTATCTTTCCACAAATGAAAGGGACTCTCTGTTCACTGAAAGGAACCTACTGCAATGGAGACTGCTATTGGCAGAAGGGGCACAAGGTTGAGTTTTACTAACCTCAGCCCCCCCAGCACTAACTGCATTCTTATTCTAGAACCCATGCACTTTCTGCACCAGATTCTTGGTAGCAGAGGAACTGCAGGAGATAGGAAATTGTTTCCCTCCTGTTCTTCTAGTGGGAATAGCCAGTGAACCCCTCCCAGAGGAACTTAAAATCTAGACTGTTAACTGGATTTTATATTAGTTTGAGTTTCTGAGATTGTAAAAAATAATTAGAATTTTTCTTATACAAAGGGGAAGCACTTTGTTTTTTCATTCTTCAATTATTACTGATTGGACCAAACTCTAAAATTTATTACAGTGAAGTAATTTAGTGGCTTGGTGGTTTTTTTTAAGGTCAATAGATAAAAACACTGTGATATATGACTTTTCCTGGTAACTGAAGTAAGATCTTCAAGCAATGCTACAGCTTAATAACTAATGGCTAGTAGAGGCAAAAGTGTATGCCTAAGCATTGTAGATCAAGTCTGTTTCTTACTGCTAGACAGTGATTCATTAACCACTTACAGTGGTGTATGTTTCAGTGAGTTCAAAGTGTCAAGAGTCTATCTGATAATTATCCTATAGCTAGGGATACTATGGCCTAAATCCTAGTGCTAGTTTCAAACATATTAGATTCATTACCTCAGTTGGAACATAGTAAGCCAACACTTATGCAGTTTCTACTGATTTAGTGGATTTATTCTAGTTGAAACTAATAAAGGGAATTAGGCTGTGTTGCAACTGGAAAACTGTTCATACTACAGTATTCCCACAGATCCAAATTCTACTACTTTGGTTTAAATAGTTTTTTTTAAAAAAAATGCAACTCTTATGTTTTAAAGGCCATTGACCAAATATTTTCCTGTTGGTGAATTATCTAAATTAACTGATAATTGATTTAATGATTGATTCATTAACTGGCACTTGATTAACCATCTAAATTCATCTATTCAAGTATTTTGTTCAATTGAAATTATTTGGCCTACAACCCCATAATCCTTTTTAAAAGATAATTTACAGCAAACAAATACTACCAATAAGGAAAGGTTGTATAATATAATATTCCTCATTCACCCATCACTTGAACCCTGGACTGCTATACCCAACATGGGACTCACATATAGACTCAGCCTATTAAGCACCCAAGCCAGTATTAGTCAGTTAATTGTTTATAGCTGCAAAGAATTTAAATTGCAACAAACTGAAATCCCTCTGTGCTTGCAAATAAGAAGTACATTTTAAAAGAACAATAAAAAATGTAATTAATTATCCAGTATTGAATAGCTGGAAAATTTATTGGTAAATTGAGCTCTATTTTTTGACTCTCAGCATCTCTTATCTACGTTAAAGTCAATCTAATGCTAAATATACAAATATGCAGTACTTTCAATTATTGTTTTAATCCTGAAATATGATTAAGTAAGAACTAAATTTAGTTCTGAGAAACTTTTGCAGCAGGAAAATATTAAAAAACTGAGTGACACATTTGAAGTCAAAACATTTTCTTATGAACCACCGTATATATTTTTGTGTAAGCTGACCTCATGTATACGTTGATGATAGGTTTTGGGGCCAAAAATATGGCTTTGGTATGTGGATAAGTCAAAGGGCCAACCTAGCAGTTCAAAAGCATGTAAAAGTGCAAGTAGCTAAACAGGACCACTTTGGTAAGAAGTTAACAGTGTTTTCTGCAGTCATGCTGGCCACATGATCACAGAGTTGGCTGTTTGGCCAAGCAACAGAGATGAACACTGCCCCCTACAGACAGACACAACTTGGCAATCTTGTCAAAGGGAATTTTTTTACCTTTTTAAAACTTAGGGGCATGTAATAATGGATGTAAAGGATGAAGCAAAGGACGACAATGCCAAACTTACAAAAGAACTTACAAAATTCCAGCAGGCATAACTGCCTAAAGGCTGGATGGAAGAGCAGGGGACCATGGTACATGATGGCTGTGCAGTGTATGGGGGAGCTGACCAGGTGCAGATGGGACTAAGAAAATATGCCCCTCTATTCTCTTGGCACTTCTTTGAGGGGAAGCACCAAAGATATGCTGCCATCGCATAGGGATTCACTAGGTTCAGAAGGACACCACAATATAAGAAGTGTATATAATTGTCCAATCTCAACTAGTTTAGTCTCATTGAATCAATTGTTAAATGGTGAGTCAACACTTGATACTGTACACTCAAACCTTCCTTCGGATGTATACCATTTTAATACCCTGCAGTATGCTCAAATTCTCACTGGGGTTAAACAATCTTTATTTTATTTTTGCTACTGTATCTTTATTTTATTTTTCCTACTGCACGATACTAGTCAAAGAAAGCATTAGTCTTCACTCAGTTTCTAGAGGCCAGATTCTCATGTTAACAAAATTCAACAATTATGTCATGCTTGCGAACAGCATTGGATTTCCAGAAGAAGTAACCTATAGGAATTTGCAGCTCTAGCCACACTAGTACCCAAAAGTGTCAGTCATTATGCATTCAATATTTATATGATGAAAGGAGGCATTAACATTTCCATGGTAAGATTTAGTACCATGGTGCAGAAAGACTGAGTTGCTTGCAGGTTGTGAGCATCTGTTTCTAGAGAACTCTATTAGTCACAACAGAACACCATTCTGAGTAATATGTTCTCTGATGGCTCACTAGCTAGATTATTAGCATGCTAGCATTACAACAATATTTTTTAAATTATTAAAAGCATTCCTTCCTTTCAGCAATGCTGCTGGGATGAAGTTTCAAAACTTTGTATTTAGCAGATTAAATTTTAATAAGAACAGAATTTGGTTTAATTTGGAATTGTTTCTGGCGGTGCAGGCTGTTTTCTAGAACAAAGAAACAGCTCGTTTTTCCCAGCTGTCCCTCTCCCCCCCTCCAATTTTTCAGATCTGAAATATATACCCTGGTGTGCTTTCAATGCCTTTTTCTGAGGTTTCTTCACAGGGCAGGATCCTTGAATTCAGCAACACCAGAATCCCAGGCACTACTGAACCAGTAATCCTCACAGGGTGTTTATATTCTTAGGAATCATATCATAGTATGGAAATGTCAGGTCCCATCCCTAAGCTCTTTATATCAAGGATTCTCCTGAACACAAAGAACTCTGAGAATTTAGTTGCAGGCACCCAAGATTACTATGAAGAAAGTCAAAAGAAATTAAAAAAAAGCCAAAGGATGGAGGGGGATAGATAAGATATAATAGCTCAGATATTTATTTTATCTGGACAAGAACTTTTGGAAAAAATAGTACTCAGTACAGGTTGAATCTCCCTTATCAAGAATTCTAAAATCTATCAAACAATCCAAAATGTTCCAAACCCCAAAATGTTTTTAATGGGTGGCTGAGACAGTGATACATTTGCTTTCTGATGTTTCAGTGTACACAAACTTTGTTTCATGCACAAAACTTCTTAAAATATTGTATAAAATTACCACCAGGCTATGTGTATAAGAGTCATATGAAACATAAATGAATTTTGTGTTGAGACTTGGGTCCCATCTCCAAGAGATCTCTTTATGTACACAGAAGCAAATACAGTTGTTCCAAAATCTAAAAAAAAATTCCAAAATCCAAAATACCTTTGGTCCCAAACATTTCAGATAAGGGAGACTCAACTTGTATTACTGTCAAGCATTATAAGCAGTACAAGATTGTATTCTGACACAAGTATAGTTGACCCTCCTTATATATGGATTTCTTACACAGATTCAACCATCCACGGTTTGAAAATGTTAAAAAAAAAGTATAAATTTCAAATATCAAGCCTTGATTTTCCATTTTTTAATAAGGGACACCATTTTGCTATAATAATAATAATAATAATAATAATAATAATAATAATAATTTATTTGTATCCCGCCCCTCTGAGAACAATCAGGGCGGCTAACAAAGTTAAAAATACAGCACATATAAAATCCCTGGTGCCCTCCCCTCCTTAAAAAAAGTATTAAATCCAATACAAAATTAAAAACAAGCAAAAAACAATGAAAAACATACAAATTAAAAACTGACCAAAAGGTCAACAACATCACATCAGCAAACCATCAATGGGAGCGGCAGTATCTTATTCCCAGATGTTTTTTCTGAGGCCGGGTTCTCTATTCTGGGAAGGTCTGCTGGAAGAGATTCGTCTTAACAGCCTTTTAAAAGCTATATCATTATATTTAATGAGACTTGAGCATCCACAGATTTTGTTATCCACGGAGGATCTTGGAACCAAACCCAAGCATAAAGGTCCACTGTAGTTTCAAACATGGTACCATCACGCTTCTGTCCATGTTATTACATAGTATCTTGACTTAGGTTATGGTTTTGTATGCATCTGTTTTTGCTACTTTGTGTTGTGTTACAGCAGTACTACTTTATATTTTATAATCCAGAATCCAGACTGCAGTTATAAAAGAAAGGCTTAATCATACTTCAGTGCTATGAAGACATACTTTTCTCATACTGTCAACACTTCAGCTTGCAGAAACCTTAAAATACTTTAAAATGAACATAAGGAAGCAATGAATGTAAGGAAGAATTGCAAATCATCTGACTTGATAAGATGGTGAGAGTAAGAATTTTTATAGTTTTTTGTGGGTTTTTTGGGCTATATGGCCATGCTCTAGAAGAATTTATTCCTGATGTTTCACTAGCATCTGTGGCTGGCATCTTCAGAGAAGAGTAAGAATTTTGTTTGGGAAATATTATCTGTACCACATAAGTCTTAAAATTAAATGGATAGCTGGTCTTAGCAGATTTTTTTACATGCATATATGGTTTATCACATGGCTTTAAAAACTATCTGCTTCCCTCTACATTGGTATTAGGTGAGCCACTCAAGAAACAGTGGTTTAAAAGGATGTGGGATTGTAAAAATATTTAGGAATATTTACAAGGAATTATCTGAATACACATTTTCACCTTGCTGAGAGACACCAATAAAGTATGTATATTTTAATACCATTTTCTGAATTATTTGGCATAATAATATTTTTAATAATAATATTTATTTGTATTCCACTTTTTCACAAGGAATCAAAGCAGATTCCAACAGTATGATTAAAACATCAAACAATTAAAATTTACAATTTAAACCCCCCAAAACCCCACCCCCATCATAAAAACAGTGATGAACCCATAAAAAGAGATTAAACATCAAAATTTAAAACTGTCCAATAGGAAAAAAACAACTAAAATTTCAGGAAGATTAGTGCAAGAAATGAGAGCAGGATGGTGGGGGGATGGTATCAATCAATTTTGATATTGGAGCAACAGAAATAGCATTAGAGAGGGGAGGCAAGTCTAAAGGATCTAACCTAGTCTGGAAAGGCCTGCCAGAAGGGATCCATATTAATAGCCTTTTTAAAGGCTTCCAAGGTGGTAATATGGCATGTTAGTTTGTTTGATCCATAATGCACAATGAATTAGTTGACTCCCTGATATATATAATAAAAGCCTGTTTGACACACCACTGCCTGTTTAAACAGCTAGCCAGTTTCCTACAGAGCCATTAGGATAGAGGACAGTTCTGGGTTACTCACAGCCCTTAGCCTCATTTCAAAAACACTGTACAAGCTATCAGTTCAGGACTCTGGTGAAAATGATCAGTGCCTCTTGTCAGTTCTCTGGGTGGGGAGCAAGACGTGAAAAGAGAGGGAAAATGCAGTGATTATAACAATAAAGGAAGTGATAAGAAAGAAAAAATATAAGGGAGTGGCAGAGGACAGCAGAAATTGAGAGAGAGAGAGAGAGAGAGAGAGAGAGAATGCATAATGAGAGAAATAAAGAATTGGCTCTCTACCTTTGGCTCTGGTCCAACATGCTACTATTTTCAGCCTCTCCCATAGATAGCATGTTGCCACTGACACTTTACTCTGAGGAACTGTGGTTCACAACAGATGAAAGGTTCCACACCATTGCTATATGGAAAATCTTTCTAGTGTCTTACTTTCCTTTGAGTAAGAACCTTTATTTTTGTTGTTGTTCTGTAGAAATTCTTTCATTTATTTGTCTTTTGTTCCCAATATGAAAACCATTGATAATTGTTGAATAATGACTCTCTCTCTCTCTCTCTCTCTGTTTATATATATATGTGTGTGTGTGTGTGTGTGTGTGTGTATCCATCCATCCATCCATCCATCCATCCATCCATCCATCCATCCATCCATCTATCCTAGGGCAGTGAGGGAGAACTTTTTAGAGACCGAGTGCCCAAACTCAAAGGCATTTCTGTACCGGGTGTTACCCGGTACTGAGAGAAGGATTTCTGGGGTAGGAATGGGATTTCCAGAGGGTGGGACCTCCACCTTCTGGGGAAGTCCTGGCTTCCAGAGCCAGGACTTCCCTGGAGATAGCTGAAAGCCCAGGAGGGCCAGGAGAAGATGGGATGGCAGAGGAAGAGTAGGAATAGGCATGCACCTGTTTCTCCTCTTCCCCCAGAGACAGTTAAAGGCATGGGAGGATGGAGGAAGAAGAGGAACAGGCACATGCCTATTCCTACTCTTTCCCTGCCTTTCCGTCTCTCTGTGTGCCTTCAGAAATGGCCTCACACGAGAGGCATGTGTGCCATAGGTTCACCACCCTGGTGCTAGGATTTATTGGAAAACATTATACTGTGTGACTGTAAAATATTTATGTTTACCTTCCTTAAATTAAGTTCTCACAGGAAAGACTATACAAATATGTATATATTAAGCACTCAGGTTTTTAAACCAATGATTTGGATTTTGGACAGGTGAAACCATAATCAAGACTGAACTGAACACCCCAATTGAAGGCGTTGAAGATGCATTCCAGTCAAGAATATATTAGCACTTAGCTGGAGGTTCCAATACAACCATCCAAACTATACAAAACATCATTTTGTATGTACTGTCCATATAAAGCAGCACCCACCTGAAAATTTCACTGGAATGTGGACTTCTCTCACTGGATTGGGATGAGCAGACAAAAATACAAAAAGAATTTTGCGACAAGAATATGAAAATATGAAAGCAAGGGAAAACGTTCTTAATAACTCACTTTTTGTAACAACTCCTTCAAGGCGGATAATATTTGGATGGTCAAACTGTCCCATGATGCTAGCTTCTCGAAGGAAATCCCGTCGTTGTCTATCCACATATCCACCTTTCAATGTTTTTATGGCTACAGGAATCTCCCTTTTTCCAGGTGTTTTCAAGCGACCACTGCATACTTCTCCAAATTCACCTGAAATTGAAAATAAGGTTGTTAGTTGTTACCAATTTATATAGGTATGACAATTTACAGTGGTGCCCCGGGTTACGAAAATAATTCGTTCCGCCGCCGCTTTCGTAACCCGAAAGGCTTCGTAAGCCGAAAAAGCCATAGGCGCTAATGGGGAAAAGCCGCGATTTGGTGTGAAATAGCGCCGAAAAGCACCAAAATTTTTTTCGTAACCCGAAAAAACATTCGTAACCCGGAACAGTTTTTTTAAAGGGATTTTTTTCGTAACCCGGAAATTTCGTAAGGCGGCGCATTCGTATCCCGGGGTACCACTGTATATATTTTATTCCAGATATTTTTGTACTTGTTTCTATACAGAGAATTCTGTTTTTGACTAAAGGACTCCTCTCAATACCCATAGAATCTATGGTCCAAACAATCCAGTTTGAGACCACCTTAACTGTCCTGGCTCAGGGCTAGGGAATTCTGGGAACTGTATTTTTATGAGACATTTAGCCTTCTCTGTCAGAGAGCTCTGGTACTACAATAAACTACAGTTCCCAGAATTCCCTAACACTGAGCCAGGGCAGTTAAAACAGTCTCAAACTGGATTATTTCTGCAGTGTGTTCTGCAGTGTGACCTAAGTCAAAGACAGAAAAGACACAGTTCTCTAGTCTATAATCATGTCTTCACATTGCTTTGGGGTGTTATGATAAAAATAATGTGGAAGAGATATAATTCGAGTAGATCTAGTTTGATTTGTGATATTTATGTAGCAAGTTGATGACTTCAGAAACGATAATTGGAAAGCTTCAAGAAAAGTGTGAAGTAGACTGGATCATACGGATATGGAAACACATGGAATGACACCTGCCAATCCTTAGAGGAGATGCTTGGTGTGGCAGGAAATTCTCTGCTGAGGGGAACAGAAGCAGTGGTATGTGGGCCTCACAGGATGTTCTGAGGATGTGCTTTCTCCCTGGGACAAAAATTTCTGATATAGCAGAGTGGCTGTCAAGGCTCATTAAGACCACTGACCATTACTCCTTCCCTTTAGTCCATGTGAGACACTGCAAGGCATAGCTTTTTTATTTGTTTTTGTTACATCAGTAGCAAAAGGAAGAACAAGGAAATGTTAGGTCCATGGACTGTAGAAGATGGCAAAATGGTAATAAAGGACAGAGAAGTGGCAGAATTATTCAATACCTTCTTTGCCTTGGTCTTCTTTCAAAAGCAAAACAGAGATCAACCTGGGCAAAATGGAGCAGATAATGCAGTACGAGAAATGCAGCACAGAATAGTTAAAGAGATAGTACATAACAGGTAAATAGGTAGTGCAGGAATACTTGGCTACTCTAACAGAATTTAAGTTTCCGGGGCCAGATGAACTACATCCAAAAGTATTGAAAAAACTGTCTTGGCAACCATCTCTGAGAACCAAAGGAGAACAGGAGAAGTCCAGCAGATTGGAGGAGGGCAAATGCTGTTCCCATCTTCAAAAAAGGGAAAAAGAGGACCCAAACAATTACTGCCCTGTCAAGCTGACATTAATACCAGGAAAAATTCTAGAGAAGATCATGACGCAAACAGTCTGTAAGCATTTAGAAAGGAATGCTGCAATCACTAAAAGTCAACATGGATTTCCCAAGAATAAATCATGCAAGACTAATCGGATCTCTTTTTTTAAAAAAATAAAGTTGCAGGTTCAGTAGATGAAGGGAATTGTTGTGGATGCAGCATATGAGCGTAAGGTGAATTTGGAGTTGGTTGAGTGACCCAATCCAAATGGTGCTCACCAATGGCTTTGTCCTAGAGATAAGTGACTAGTGGAGTGTGACAGAGCCCTGGGCCCAGTTATATTCAACATCTTTATCAATAACTCGGGTAATGGAACAGAGGCAAGGTTCTTAAATTTACAGATGACAGTAAATTGAGGGGGGGGTAGCTAATACCCCAGAAGGCAGGATCATAATTAAAAATGATCTTGATAGATTAGAGAGCTGGACCCAAACTAAAAAACTGAATTTCAGCAAGGAGAAATGTAAGGTATTACAATGAAGGAGTAAAAAAAATAAAATGCACAAATACAGAATGGGTGACACCTGACCTGAGAACAGTACATGTGAAAGTGATTTAGGAGCCTCACCTAAGAGATTACACCAAAACATTAGGAAGAACTTGATGGTAAGAACTGTTTTATAGTTGAACACACACTGCCTCAGAGTATGGTGGACTCTCCTTATTTGGTGGTTGTTAAACAGAGGCTGGATGGCCATTTGTCAGGAGTGTTTTGATTGTGTGTTCCTCCATGGCAGATAAAATAATAAATAATAATAAAACTTTTATTTGTTATCCCGCTTTTCTGTAACTAGACAATCAAAGCGGCTCACAACATATTAAAATCCACATTTACAACACTGTGTCCCAAATTCCCCCCTTAAAACAGGATTAAACATGTTACAATTAAAATATCTATTAAAACAGAATAAAAAAAGAAAGAAAATATATACAGTATGATGAGGACAGAGCGGTGGGCTAATACATGATGTGGGGGGCAGTCATTCTGTGGCTGGGCACTTTTTATTCAGGAAAGGCTTGCCGGAAGAGATCTGTCTTGACAGCTTTTTAAAAGCTGTCTAAGCTGGCAATTTGATGGCTGGGGGTTGGACTAGATGGCCCTTGTAGTCTCTTCCAATTCTATGATTCTATGATATAATATATGACCACAAAAATTGAACTTAGTTTCCTCAGTTGCAAGGAGACATCAAATTTTATGGAATATAGATTTTGTTTGACATATAGCAGTCAGAGGAACATTCTACAGTGATACAGGGATTTATCATGTTTCAAAGTAATAGAATTTCAAAGTGACATTATAGTCAGCAGTGGTAAATCAAATAGTTTTATAGAAATTGAATGACTGAATCCATAGTTTTCTAACATGGATATTTTAGTTTAGGTAAGAGGTGCAGTGCACAATGCACAGTGGTTTCTAGGTGTTACTGAATTACAACTGATTGCTTCCCTTTCCACTGGCTATATTGACCAGGACTGTTTAGAGTTGCAATCTGACAATATCTGTAGGACCAAAGGTTGCCCACCTCTGATCTTGACTGAAAAAGCCATGGATTCAGGCATTTATACAGAGAAAAACAGACAATAAACAGTAATGGACTCTTCTTGTGAACCTAAGGCTGAAGAATTATTTAACCAAAAAAGAATTCAGGTCCTTAAGAACTGTGTTAGCCTTATCAGGGCACTGGTAATCTTCAAGTCCTTTCCAAATGAGGAGCTCTGGCGGGGTACAGACCGACCAAAAAGGGCGGTCTGCCTGCACCTTGTTTGCTCTGCGAGGAAGCCGCAGCGGACAAACTGCATGGCTCCCTTGTGGAGCAAAAAGAACCTGCAAAAAGTGGGTTCTTTTTGCAGTGGCATAATGATGCTGCAGTGCACCAATGGCACACTCGTGATGTCATTATGGGGGCGTGACATGCGGATGCTAAGTGTCCATCGCGTAAAAATGGTGGCACCCGTGTGTATAGGGAGCCGCTATTTCAATGCACTCATCACGTGCTAGGGGTGAGGCACATATGGGTGGTGCGCCCTCGGCCAACCCCGAGCACGTGACGAGGGCGCACTATAGGCTCGTCTGGATCGGGCCTCTGTTGCCAAGTGGTTATTTCTTTCAGTCCAACCTCCATGTCATTAGAATCCCTCATAACATTTGCTGTCCCTTACTTTCAAGAATCTAACTTTCCTTACAAATAGGTGAAGGGGAAGAGAAATTGCAAGCAAAATTACTGGGAGACATGCATACCAGTCTAATAATAATAATAATAATAATAATAATAATAATAATAATAATAATTTTTATTTGTATTCCGCTTTTTCACAAAGGCATCAAAGTGGATTCCAACAGTATAAATAAAACATCAAACAATTAAAAATTACAATTTAAAAACCCCAAAACCCCAACCCTCCCCCAATCATAAAAACAGTGATCAAACCATAAAAAGCAATTAAACATTAAAAAAAATGACATTTTTGGCAGATTAGTGCAAGAAATGAGTCTTCCCCTAGAGGAGGGGGGGACAGGGCAATGGTATCAATCAATTTTGATATCAGTATCAACAGAGGTATTAATAGAGGGGGGAGACAAGTCTAATGGATCTAATGGATCTAACCTAGTCTAGAAAGGCCTGCTGGAAGAGATCCGTCTTAATAGCCTTTTTAAATGCTTCCAAAGTGGTAATATGGCGGATCTTGTCCGGCAGGTCATTCCAGAACCTGGGAGCGGCTGAGAGAAGATCCTCTGGATCACTGCTGAAAGTCTGGTCTTCTTAGGTTGTAGCAGATTCTTATGGATAATTTATGCAAGGAATTATAATAAAAAAGCTCAATTTAGTAGTCCAGGATGTGTTCTTTCTGTCCTCTTATAATCACAACAGATTTTATATGTTAGACAAGTAGCACAAGCACAACAAACTCTTTCCAAACATCACATATGTAGCTGATTTCACCCGTAGCCATTACTGAGGCTTAAGTACCATGTATCAACTCCAAATTTTGTTGCGGCTGTTAAAAAAATATAGACGATATATCCTGACATTTCTCAGAGTGAGTCATCATGATTTATTTTCATTATAAGTTTTCTCCCTGCCACTGCCTCCGCTTTAATCAGTCTTTCCTGTCCACAAGGAGCAAAAGGTTTCATATTATCAGTAGCATATTTAGCTGATACAGCTATAAAATACCACTATATTAATTCCAGGGATAAATAACATCTCTGGTGGCAGACATTTTATCTTAAACTGCAATTATTAATTCCCTGTGCTAAAAGTAAGTTGTTCTTAAATACATGTATGAATAAAAGTTCACCACAGAAACATGTCTTGTGGCATATAATGGATACAGAATATAAAGTACTTTGTTGATCTCTTAAGCAAGAGTTCCTTACTTTTGAATAATCTCTTGGAATCTAGTAAAGGTAGGCATTAATATGAAACTGCTTAGCACTAGTCAATTTGTTTTTATACTTGGAAACAGTGATAATGTAAAAGTATGAATTAGAGACCGCATAATATGGTGGTTTGAGCACTGAACTGTGACACTGAAGGCAAGAGTTTGAATCCCCACTTAGCCATGTAATCCCACTGGGTGACCTTGGGTATGTCACATTCTCTCAGCCTCACAGGAAGGTTCAAACCCCCAAAATAAATCTTGCCAAGAAAACCAGTGATAGAAACTTTAGGGTTTCCATAAACTGGAAATGACTTGAAAGCACACAACAACAAAAACTGACTTGCTTTTTTCCTAGACTTTGTTTATATATAATTGTGTCCATACAATCTTCTAGGTTGAGTTCAATGCATATCACTGATCCACTGTCACCCAATACTGCCCCTCCCAAGTGGCTGAAGATGGAAATGGGCAAAGAGAAAGGGCACACAAATTTTCTCTCTTTTTTAGTATCACAGAATCACAGATCTGAAAGTGGCTTTTAAGGGCCCCCCAAACTATAGCAAGGAATATCCTTCATGCAAGTTGCTTTGATCTTACAAGAATGTATTTATTTCTTTACAAACAATTATATACTTTAAAATAATTCAAAAACCATGTACATGTGTGGATCTGTAAAAACCAGTCAACTCCAAAATTCTTCTGTGAGCCATGTTTTCATCCGGGATGACAGCAACATAGACATCAATCAGGACCCTAAGGGGGAAAGGGTTTCTATAACTGGGGTGCCCTCTGACAGCATATTGCCTTAACTGATAGGACACAAAGGAGGGCATCTTCTGCACGCCTCAGGCTTTGGGCAGGAATATGTAGGCACACTTTCAAGTACTGAGGTCTCAATCAATTTAGGGCTTTACATGCCATTACCAGCACCTTGAATTCAGACCAGAAATGTATTGGGAGCCAGCACAATTCTTTCAACACTGGTATAATATGGTTTTTGTATGATATTCATGGAGAAGATTAATGGCTGCATTTTGAACCAGTTGTCATTTCAGAGTTGTTTTCAGGGACAGCCCCATGTACAGTGCATCTTGACCTCCATCTTGAGGGGAGAGAAGCAGGCAAGAAACAACAGGCCTCTGCCTGC
>NC_056524.1:46595719-46595878 GCF_019175285.1 Sceloporus undulatus | reverse complement strand
CCTCTGCCTGCTAAGTTGAAGAGCCCTCCCCCCGACCTCCATCTTGAGGGGAGAGAAGCAGGCAGGAAACAACAGGCCTCTGCCTGCCAAGTGGAAGAGCCCTCCCCCCGACCTCCATCTTGAGGGGAGAGAAGCAGAGTTTTTTTGTTTTTTTGTTTT
>NC_056524.1:46592616-46592719 GCF_019175285.1 Sceloporus undulatus | reverse complement strand
ACGACCTCCATCTTGAGGGGAGAGAAGCAGGCAAGAAACAACAGGCCTCTGCCTGCTAAGTTGAAGAGCCCTCCCCCCGACCTCCATCTTGAGGGGAGAGAAG
>NC_056524.1:46522962-46592516 GCF_019175285.1 Sceloporus undulatus | reverse complement strand
GCTCTTCAACTTGGCAGGCAGAGGCCTGTTGTTTCTTGCCTGCTAAGTTGAAGAGCCCTCCCCCCGACCTCCATCTTGAGGGGAGAGAAGCAGGCAAGAAACAACAGGCCTCTGCCTGCTAAGTTGAAGAGCCCTCCCCCCGACCTCCATCTTGACGGGAGAGAAGCAGAGGTTTTTTTTGTTTTGTTTTGTTTTTGTTACTTGTTTTGTTGTATATGCATATGTATGCTGTAAACCGCTTTGATCATAGGAAAAGCGGTATACAAATAAAACATATTATTATTATATTATTAATCCAATTGGTAAATTACCAGCGCATGCACTACTGTAACTAAGATTTCCCTGTCCAAGAAAGGAAATAGCTGACACACCAGTCAAAGATGCACCAAGAATTTGGAGCCACAGAGCCCTTTTTGGGTCTCCAATGACACCTGCTTCTTTATGGGGAATAGTCCTTCATGGCTGTTGACAGCCAAAAAGACAAACAAATGGGTCCTAGACCAGATCAAGCTTGAACTCTCCCTGGAAATTAGGATGACTAAAATGAGGATGTTGTATTTTGGCCACATCATGAGAAGGCATGAATCATTAGAAAAGACAATAGTGCTAGGAAAGGTAGAGGGTAGCAAAAAGAGTGGGAGACCACATGCCAGATGGCTGGACTCAATCAGAGAGGCCACAACCTGAGCAGAGCAGTGGAAGACGGGGGAATTGGAAGTGTCTCATCTACAGAGTCACCATGAGTGGAGGTCAACCTGAGGGCAGGCAACAATAACAAGTCTTTCATGAAGAATGCAACCCCTTCCAGGGCAGGTTCCTGGGCCTGAGAACTGTCAATCCACAGAGGCTACAATTGTACTGCAGAAATAATCCAGGTTGACAGCAATTCAATTACTATGGCTCAAAGCTAGGGAATTCTGGGAACTGTAGTTTTGTGAGACATTTAGCCTTCTCTGTCAGAGAGCTCTGGTGCAACAACAAACTACAATACCAAGAATCCCATAGCACTGAGCCCTGGCAGTTAAAATGGTGTCAGCCTGGATTATTTCAGCAGTGTGGATGCAGCCTCAAACTCCAACTGATCAGGATTCAGCTTCAGTTTACTGTTTCTCATCCAACCAATTATAGCATCCAGGCATTGCTCCATCACCTGCATTGTCTCACCCATTTCTAATAGTAAGGAGAAACAGAGTTGTCTGTCTTCAGCATCCTAAATCTCCCAACAACCTTCCGCACCGTTTTCATAAAGATACTGAACATCATGGAGGACAAGGTATGGTACTCTCATAGCTTAAAGGACATGGGGCTAAGCAGGAATCCCCAGTACTTCTGTCTGGAATCAACCTCACTGATAGGAGTGGAACCATTGTACTGCAGTGTCTCCTATTCTCATACAAGAGAGCCAATCCAGTGAAGATACCATGATTAACCCTCATTGAATCCCATCATCAGAGAAAGGTGGGATATAAATTCTTCAAATAAAACAAAAGGGAATAATTGCATGAAAACGCCTTAAGAAATCCAAGGAGATCAACCAGGTAGCACTCCACTCTTTTCCACCTGGATTAGCTCATCAGATAGAATGTTTGAGTGTCCTGTGCTGGCCTGATACCAGACTGAAATGGTTCCAGATAATCTGTTTCCTCCAAGAATGCATGAAGTTGTCCAGCCATTGCACACTCAACCATCTTGTCCAGAACCGGGATATTAGTGATATGGCTAATTTCACATACGCCTGTGTTAAAAGAAATCATCTTCAGGAAAGGATGCACTGCAGCCTCCTTCAGTGTAGCAGGAACCTTCTCCCAGTATAGTGAGGCTTTTACCACTCCCTGGACAGACGTGATCATTCCACTTCTACTAGCTTATATCACGTAAAATGGACAAGAATCAGATGTATGTATGCCAGGTCAAACTGACTCAAACCTGTTACCCCCATCATCAGGCCACAGCATCTGATCCCAAGAAAAATGCCCAGATGGTTCACTGGACACTTCTTTGGAGTGCAGTGTTAAGTTCTGAGTGAATATGAGTGATTCCTCTGTATTACTGATTAGTTGTTATTGTGTGCCTTCAAGTCATTTTCCAATTTATGGTGACCCTAATGTGAACCTTCCACAGGGTTTTGGGGGACTGAAAGTATGTGACGTGTCCAAGGTCACCCAGTAGGTTTCTGAAGCTTGGTTTCCAGGGCAATAGACCAATGCTCAAACCAGTGCACCATACTGGCTTGCTGAAGACTAGTATATATAATATATGCTATCTAATATATATCAGATGAAAAGCATGAAAAACATAGAGGACACAGTCCTGCAAAAATGTGTTGTAGCTATATCTAACTGAAAGCAATTAATTGTGAAATCTACAATTATTCAAGCCCTTTAGCCTTAGTGGGATTTATCTGAGAGATTAGGTTAGTGTGGTGTAGTGGTTTGAGTGTTGGGTTACATCTCTGGAGACCATGAGTCAAATCCCAGCTTGGCCATGAAACCCACCGGGTGACCTTGGGCAAGCCACCTGCTCTCAGCCTTGGGAAGGCAATGGCAAAGTCCCTTGGAATAAATCTTGCAAAACCCCATGATAGGTTTGCTTTAAGGTCGCTATAAATCAGGAATTACTTGAAAGCACACACACACAGATTGGCAGTTACAGTGACAGAAAGTGATTGTTTTAACTATACAAGACTGGTATGACTGATGTGAGACAACTATTAACTCCATAGTCAAAAATAATAGCTACAGGTACTGCTGTCATGGCAAACCTATTGATTAAATTTCCAGTGCATAAACAGTCCTGGATCCATATGAGACCACTCTGTGGCAGTAATACTGGTTTATGTAGATGACATTTAAATGAATCTGAAGTGCACTATTGAGCAAATAGTTTAGGTTTTAATTCAATTATCCAGGCTGATTTTGCTACATACATTTAAGTATTTCTGTATTTCTGCATATATTTTTGTCACAACTAGGCTTGCCATATCCTGCCTGGGGATGGGACTTTCCTGGTTTGGGGCGGGCCTGCACGGTCCCGCTCCGGTTTGCCCCCGCCCCCGGGCTGAGGGGAGGATTCTTTCCCCGCTTGGGCTCCGCTGGCAAGAACAGGGCCCAGGTGGGGAAGGAAGCCTCCCCTCAGCGAGGCTCCTTTTCAAATGTAGGACACAAAAATGTGTCCTACATTTGAAAATTTTGTCCTACATTTGTCCCGGTTTGGAGGTCCTGACTTATGGCAACCCTAGTCACAACAGGTGATAAATCAGGAATTTAACTGGTCATAGAACTAAGTGATAAAAGATAGCTTTTAAAGGCAAGACTCAACATTTAGGGTTTATTATGACACCTTTGAAGAACAGATTTTAAAATTACTAATTATAATCTTACTTAAATATTTCTAGACCAAGACATCTGTTTTTATAGTAGGTCTACCTGAAAAAAAATATCAAAGGGAATACAGTATTTTCTGAGAGAAGTTATCTAAGATCTCTCTCACTGCATAACTGAAGAAACATACAGTGGCAATTTTATCTAGTTCCAGAAAACAAGTATACACTTAAAAGTTCCTCAGTTTATGCACTCCTCCTTTCTGTGTATGTAAAGTTTTAGCCATTTGTTAACAGAACCATTATTTGAGTGTTCACTAGAGTGAAAAATGTAATTTGTTTTGATGATATGATACTAAATGAGAAATATCCTAACAGAATATGTATTGACAAATAAAAAAGAAATGTAGAACAGATCTGTTTTCAAGTTCTTGCTTATCCCATTAAACAACTCTAACTCAGTTCAATAACTCCAGCTCAGTTCAATAAAACAAGTTAAGGTAATGGTTTACACATGTTTTTCCTTTTTGTGTTTTATGTTATGTAGACCACTGAGACACATGCCTTGTTGATAGGACTGGGTTCTATTATGTACTTCAACAGCATTTTAGATCCAAGTCTAGATGTTGTATGTATCTGAGTCTAATATCTCAGCAATGATTTTTATTAAGTGATGTGAGATTAGGCTACCCTGTTGGTGATGGTATTACTTTTATTTAAACATAGATAAGGTATGACTGTCCTAACAGTCAGAAAAAAGAGAAAGGGCTATATTCATTATAGAAGCCTCTCCCAAGTGATATTATTCTTGAATTTATGGCAGAAAAACCACCCTTTCCCACAAATCTACAAGACGTAATGGTTTTCAGCTTGTTAATAACAACTTCTAATAAACACAGTGTCTTATTAAAAAATGTAAAGACACCTTCTTGGAAGAAAGGTGGGTGCTAATGTAACACACACACACACACACACACACACAGAGCACTTTGTTGTTTGCTCTTGTGTACCTTCAATTCATTTCCAAAATATGGCAACTCTAACATGACTCTATCATGGAGTTTTCTTGGCAAGGTTTGTTCAGAACGAGTTTGCCTTTGTTTTTGCCTGAGGCTGACAGAGTGTGAAATGACCAAGGTCACCCAGTGGGTTTGTATGGCTGAATGGGGATTCAAACCCTTGTCAGCAGTAGGTTTTCATTTACAATTTGACAGATATTTTTTTGATATAGTCATACAATGTTTGCAAAGGAAAGGTGATGTAATTTTTTACCTGCTCCAATAACTCTCTCAATTCGAATTCTTGATGGATCTATCTCCTTAGCAAACTCATGAACAGCAAGTGATGGGTCTTCATACGTGTCTGGATCAATATATGTTTTGGTTCCTGGGTATCGCACTGCAAAAAGAGAAAGGTGGTTTCTCCATTAGGCAGAAATAATTCAGGCAATCCATGAACTAGAAAAAAATAAAATAAAATATTATTTTAAGAATATTAAGAAATGCTCCTATTATAAATGTGATGTCACTTCTTCCAAAAGAGGGCTTTGCCCCAAGTATTCTGGCAACTGTACTTTTGAAGAAAGGTTGTAATTGGTGCTAGTTTATGAACTTCCACAATCATCAGGAGGACTCCACAACAATTTCTTTGTACTATCAGCCTCACTCCTTACTCAAATAATAGCTTAGGAGTGGTATTAAAACTGCAGAGGTTTCTCCAATCAAAGCCATTGAGTATAGGGAGGGAATGTTTTATCCCTGTAAACTATCACAAGATGTGAACTTGAGTGCTATTGTACTAGGCCTCATATAGGTACTCATTGAAATGGGCTGTGGATCCAGCCCCCAGCTTGAGCATCATTGTGGTGAAGAGGACAATCTTGAAACCTCCCTCCATGGTCTATGAAGGAGTGGATAAGCTATAGACAGGAGGCTACATGCAGTCCTTAAATGTTGTTTTTTAAGTCCCTCAGCACATCTTGATTTTTTTTTAAAGGAGAAACTAACTTCTGAGTCATTATCTGTTGAAATAGAAGTCTTCTCCTGGGTCTAATATGCCCCCCAGAAGGCCCAAAATACCCCAGGAAGGACTCAAGCATGGTGTAATTGTCCCACCCTTTGATGTTATTGTGGTACAAAATGTTTTGTTTTTAAAATAAGGGTGGGGTAATGGTAGGAGGTGGTCCTCCAAGGTCCTGAAATGTATTGAAGGTGAAATGATATCGTTTTCAGAGAAACAGTCATTTTAGTCTCTTGCAGCATGAAAAAGATAAAGGGAGGAGGAGGGGAAAAAGATGTGGCAGCAGCTCTGTGCTCCCTTGTCTGCTGTTTTGCGGCAAATTTTTAGAAATTGAAAAAGAGCGGGAAGATGCTGGGCTTATACAGGGGATGGGTGCCGCTACCACCAAAAAGTCTTCTCTAGCAATTCTAGAAGGTTCTGAAGGTTACTGTGCAGGTGCAGAATATCCTAACTTAAAGTTAGCTTTAAGTCTAATTGATTTTCACTTTAGCATAAGCTTTCATGGCTATAAACCCACTTCTTCTGATGCAGTATTGTGTGCTATTAAGGCCTCAAGTATAAAGTAAATTTATACAGTTGTGGGAGTGGGATAGAATGTAATAGGATTCATAAAAATGTAGTTCATGTCCCTTGTTCTAAATTTTCAAAGGACTGGGTGAAAAGTCAGTTTCCCTGCATCCAGAATGCTCTTTTTGGAATATTTCTATTTCTTTGGCACTGGATGCATTACTCCTACTATTACTGCTGTTGCTGTTGTTGTTACCTGAGGAGTCTTAAATTTACACAGAAACTCTTGCCCTAAAAACAAGTTGTCTACAAATTGACATAGAGCTGGCATCTTTGCTTTTAGGGAAAACAATAAAGCTGAAGCCTCAGACCTAGCTCCACCGATATTATATGTTTTATGCCTCTGGAAGAGCTGATACTGAATACATTTTCTTTGTGGAAACAATTCCACCATAAAAGTGAGATTTTGTTTTTAAACAATACACGTGTGATAGGATTCTCAGCAGGAAGAAGCTGAAACTTCAGAGAAAATCACATAATGAGGAACAGGTGGAAATGTTCAAAAACATCCTCAGAGTTGATAAAAAAACATTTATTTTGAAGTTTACAAAGGCGTATGGAATTGTTTTCCTTCCTAAGACAAACATTTTAGAATAAACATAGATAAAAATATGAATGAAAGATATCGGCACTTCTTTTGTGGTGTGTGTGTATGAGCTGATGAGTTTATTTACTTGATATATTATACATATAGACTTGTTTGAGCAGAAGGTGCCCAGTTACTTGAATGTTGGGGAAAACTTCAGCTAAGTCTGAAGCATCACATATCGATTCACTTACAGTGTCCATTTTGCAAATGAGCTCTTCTTTTTTCTTCAGACTTCATTTTGGCCTTTATATACCATTGGCACCTTGGGGGGAAAAGGACACCATTTCACTTTTTAAAATGCCACAATATAATGATATTGAATACATACTGACTGTTTTTGATTCAAAATTTAAACTTTGTCAAATTCCATTACATTTGCTAGGATTGCAGTAACTAAAAACTTCAGTCAAGCATAAATAAATACAGTTTAGACATCCAAAGAAAAGGGACAGGCAAAATTGCTAAGAGAATGTGAACACAGCCAATATAACAGTGATCTATTTTCATTGTGCAATTCTAGAAATTTGGGGAGTATAGGAAAATATCCTGGGAGGGTTTTTATTTCTTTTGAGGAGTAAAAGGCTCATTCTTCCCACCATCCATAGCTACTCACTTGGTTTTCAAGGAGATTCTCAATTCTTTCAGTTCCTCTCTATTCAGATATTTTCCCCATAATGCAAAGGACATCCTTAGCAAGACTGAAATTTAGTTTTCTTTAGAGAAGATGGGTGAACATTTTTTTTAAACTAAGAGGTTCTTTTCTTCCCCACCAAGAATGCTCATGAACACCCTATGCATGGCATCACAGGAATCCAGTTACTCCACAAATTCTCTAGCCCCTGCAAATCTGACTACTCCTGCAGCATAGAAGTCTTATATTGATCATGCTAGACTGAAACTGTTAAATTCTTTGGCATTTATCCACCACATAATGTGTCCTGTTTTTATCCTTTCATTTTATTATCCAAAACCTGGCAAAAATGTTCAGTGTTAGTAGGCAATCATTCAGTCAAGTACAGATGCAGGTGTTTATCTCCTCATGACTTCAATATGAATAGACTCATTAGCAGACTTGTGATTTAACATTACATCAAATTATTGATTCGAATAAGTGAAGAAGAACTCATCTGTAGGACACCAGCCCAATCTTATACTTTAACATTTGCTTCAAATCCTATGATACATTATTTGTTTTCTATTGTCCTGCCAGTTTTACTTATGCTGGCATCCAGGCAAATTCAGGAAACAAATTCATATCTTATGTAACTGAAAAAGCCCATTAAAGGTGGAAACATTAAAAAGTTAAAATATCTCCCAATGTTCTTAGGGTAAAATTTCAGAATATGATTTTTTTTAAACTGAACAAAATTGTTTATTTCAAAGGTTGGTACAGTGATTAATGTATTTATCCTGCTAGTCTAGATCTTATATCTAATTAGTAAAGATATTTTCATGCAGTTGTACGATTTTCTTTGTCATAACTGGACTTTTAAATAATTAATAACCATAATGTATCTAGACTTATTTCTGTCTGGTTTCAGGCAAGGGCACAGTACTGAAATGGCCTTAGTCATTCAGACTGACAAGTTACTCCAGGTGAAAGACAAGGGGAGAGCTACCTTGTGGATATTTCTTGATCTGTCAGCAGTTATGATATCATTCATCTTGGTATCTTAATGGACCTGATCCATTGGATGAAAGTAAGAGGCACCGCAGTACTGCTCCTATTTGTGAGGTCAATTCTAGAGAACAGTAATGGGCCATTCAACTGTGTGCATGCTATAGGACTCCATTTTGTCTCCTACACTGTTTAATAGAATGTTTCAAAGAACATTCCCACTTCTGACTTTGATAGCATGGAAAACAGATGACGATTTAGTCATTTTAATGATTGGTAACTTCATTGCTGTTCGTTTTATTGACTGTATTTTTAGATAATACTGTATCTTGTATTTTATATTGTTGATTTTACTTTTTGTTGTAATCCTGCCTTGATCCGCAGGGAGAGGTGGGAAATAATAATAATAATAATAATAATAATAATAATAATAATAATAATAAAAATAATAATAATAAATATCTATACAAAGCTCATAAGATCATAACTGCATGGTGATGGTGAACCTTTTAGGGACTGAGTGCCTAAACTAAAAGGTCTTCTGGGACCTGGTGTCACCTGGAACCAGGGGTGGGGCTTCTGGGGGGACCTCTGGGGCAGGACTTCCACCCTCTAGGGAGCGGGACGTCTGGGGTGGGACTTCTTCCCCCCACTTTCCTGAGCCTCTATGGCTCAGGACGGCTAGGAAGCCCAGGAAGGCCCAGGACGGCTGGGAAGAAGAAGGAAAAGACACATCCCTGTTCCTCCTCTTCCCCTTCCTCTGCATGCCACAAAAAATGGATTCACATGCCAATTCTGGTACACATGCCATAGGTTCCCCACTACAACTCTAAGTCCTCCAGCACATTTCTTCTGGAAGTTGACCATAGAGTTATGCTGGAGAGCCTAGAAGCTCCTAGAGAAAACACTTCTCTAGGCACTTAGGTACTCCAGCATGATTTTATGAGGGCTCCTTCACCCCTAATCCCAGTGAATGTGGAGAGATCACTGTATAAGGATTGTGATTCCTCCAGGCAGTATGGTACTTGCAATCTCTTCCAATGCATAGCTTGTCAGAGGCTGCAGACCATATTGTACAAGTGTGTCTTTTCTGAGCCTCTTCTCTACTGATACTATAGGATTCTTTGGTTTTTGCTATACAATACTGAAGTTTCCAAGATCAAATAATATTTTCCCAATATTGATATTTACATGCTTTCTTTCTTTTCCTGTCATTTTAGCTGGAAAAAGAAGACATGCTTGAGCACCTTAACCAAATGCAACATGCTGTAAATCTGTCTCTGGAACTGAGTGTGTGTTTGTAATTATTATCTGAAAAACACAAAGGTGTTTATGTTTCATTAAAATTTTTAAAGATCTACCAATGGCAATATTTTTATGTGTAAAGTTATAGGTTATACATTTCGTATTAAATAAAGCTTATATTTGATCAGAAACTCAGTATATCTCCATTTCTCATGCTCTTTATTCTTTTTTTGAGAAAAGTAAGTCTGTGTGTGTGTGTGTGTGTGTGTGTGTGTGTGAGAGAGAGAGAGAGAGAGAGAGAATTAATGAACATGCTTATTGTTTTATCACCAAGATTGTGCACTGACCCACGCTGTAGGATTGTTCAATTATGATTCTAAAATAATCTTAACTGTATTACTGTACATGGTCATTGCTTTGCACAAAAATCAGTTACCATGACAATGTTACCTTCCAGTGATGAGAAAGAACAGAGTGAGAATGACTAGGAGAGTGAATCCACCAACAGCAGCTGTGGCGATGACCAGGATCTGTCCCTGTTCTGCAGCTATATCTGAAGCTGAAACAGAAACGCAAAGTGGTAAATGTCTGTTTATTAGTTTTAGTTAGAAGATACTTACATATTTCACTCAGTAATTATATTTACTATGCTTTGACTGGTGATTCAATGAAAACAGAAACACTGAGGTAAAATGGGAGGTGGCATAAGTGCAGGAAACATCGAGTAGTATTGTGTGAGTGTTTTGTTTTTCTTGATTTCTAACAGCAAGTAGAAATAAGCATAAGAGTAGCACTTACACCATTATACATGACCTGCTTCCTTTATCAATTCATCGTTGCATTTTGGTGTACACTTTCACACTTTCTCCTTACAGCAGTCCAGTGAGGCAGAACTCACAAAGAGTTAGTGATCCAATGGCTGAACATAAAGTTAATGAACTTTATGGATGAACGAAAATTTGAACCCTGTTCCCATTTCCAAATCCAGCAGTTTGCTTTGGAGTCTCTCTCTCTCTCTTGCTCTCTTGCTCTCTCTTTCTCTCATTATGTAGCCTGCATGCATTCATCCAGCATATGTGAAGGTTGAGTGGGGAAGTCAAAGATGTAAGTACTGCCACATTGTCCCTAGAAACTTAGTTGCTTTTTAATACATCATTATAGACTAAGCATGAAGATTTGAGAGAAGGTTGAAAGCATCTTTGGCTAAAGTTTCTTGTAAATGTTTCTGTATTGTGTAACTTTGATAAGGACATGTTCCAAATCCTATACAGCCAAATGAACTTACAACTGCCACAGATGCTGGCGAAATGTCAGGAAGAAACTCTGCTTGAACATGGCCACATAGCCCGAAAAACCCACAAAAATCTATGGATGACAGCCATGAAAGCCTTCGACTTTACAGTAATTCTTTTGTCTGTCCTGTACCTTCTACTATTCAGCTTCATTGAATGTGTCTGATTCTGGTGTAGTGAGATAAATATGTGTCTGCATTATATATAAATGTATACAATACCTCCTTCATATTTCTCCATTGTAAGTTTTTTCCTGAACCAAAATAGTCCTAAGCACTACAGTATGTCACAATAAGGAACTTGCTTATAGGAGAAACATATTAAACGTTAGAGCAGTTCAATATCAGAACCAATTACCTAAAACTATGGTGGGATCTCCATTGCTGGAGAGCTGCAAGAAAATATTGCATAATCATACATTGGGAATGCTCTAGCTCTGGATTTTCTGCATAAAACAGATGGGTAGTCCAAGTGATCTATAAGGTTTCCTCTATGATTCTATGGTTTATGTATATTTTTGCCTAATATTATCCTTTACATTGTTTGAAACTGAGTTATTGCAAATTGCTTCTATGTGGGGCAGTTGAGAGGTCAGTATAAATATCTTTGATAGATAAAAAGAAAACATGAAAACATTATTACAAGAGATAGTGGCAAAGATCATGGGTTGGACATGAGTTATAAGTGGCTGAATTAAATCATCCTGCATTGCTTTGAACTGAGCCCTTAATTTCCAGGATGTGCTCAACAATATATTTATATATTTTATTTATTATCACATTTTAAAATTGCTCTTGACCCTTAGAAATACCATGGTAGTCTACCATGGCAGGATGGAAATCAGAGGAACCTCTATTGTTACAAGATTGGAGTGTTAAGTTATTAGATGTACTAGAAATGGATAAGCTAACAAGATATAAAACAAACATACAGATAAATATTTGGGAGACTGGAAAAAAGTACTTAATTATTTGTTCCAAGAATGGAAAGAGAATTTTGTTTTGGATTTAAAAGCAGGATGAAATGTTGTGTAAATAAACGTGATGTTTATCTAAAAAAGAAAGCAAAGAGAACTTAAAAATGTATATGTAAACTTGTGTGCGTGCGTGTGTGTGTCTATACATACATATATACACAAAACTAGATCCTTTTGTTGCATATAACATTAGAGCTGGTATAAAAAACCACTAGTATTAACAAGGAAGATAAAACAAAATAATTTGATTTGTGAGAAATTTACTAAAGTTGTAGATGTGGAAGGAACAATGATTTTTGAATGAATGTGAGTAATTAAATGTAAAATGTGATGTAAATGGATGAATACCGAGGATGATGTATTTATTGTATTATTCTATTATGTTATTTTATATTTTTCCTTTTAACATTTTATTTTATGTTTTTAAAATTCTGAAAATAAAGATATTTGAGTAAAAAAATTGCTCTTCACCCTTTGGAATACTATGGCAGTCCAGAGATACAGTTAAAATATTGAATAACTTTTTCTAACGAACAAGAGATAAAATTTTAAAAAATCCCAGAAAAGCAGCACATGCTATAAAATAAACAGAACTATCCAAATATAACGCCATTGCAAAGAAAAATCTGAAATGTTGGCAATGTTGGCACCTGGTATACCTGCATAGGGTAGTGATTCGCCATGTCCAGCCCCACTAATATATTAATAATAATAATAATAATAATAATAATAATAATAATAGTTTTTATTTATATCTTCCTGCCCCTCCCAATGGATCGAAGCAAGATCACAACAGAGTTAAAAAAAAAGTTACAGTATTCCAACATTAGTTACCACACAATTAAAACCACAGCTAAAAACATAAAACATCAAATGTAAGACATCAACCATTGTCAGTCAATCGCAGGGTCAGATGCTCTCATTCCGTTCTGATGGTCTTCATAGTAGGTCAGGAGGGTATGCGCGATGAAAGAGCTCTGTCTCCACTGCCTTCTTGAAAATTTCCAAAGATGTGACAAGGCGAATCTCCTCTGGGAGTCCGTTCCATAGCCTAGGGGCAACTGTACTGAATCCTCTTTGGGAAGAGGAAATTTGTCTGGATGCTGATATCTCTAACAAGTTCTTCCCACTTGTTCTAAGAGTGCGGGGCAGATTGTATAAGGAGATGTGTTCCTGTAAGTAACCTGGGCCCAAGCCATGTAGGGCTTGAAAGGTGATAACCAACACCTCGTACTGTGCCCGGAAGCTAATTGGGAGCCAGTGTAGATCTTTCAAGATAGGTGTTATATGGTCGTCTCGAAGAGCTAGTGACCAACCTGGCTGCCGCATTTTGCACTAGTTGAAGTTTCCGAACTTGGTACAAGAGTAGCCCCATGTAGAGCGCATTACAGAAATCAAGATGAGAGATTACCAGAGCATGTACTACAGCTTCAAGGTCCTTTCGGTTGAGGTAGGGTCACAGTTGGCGTATCAACTGAAGTTGATACCAGGCACTTCTGGCCGTCGCATCCACTTGAGATGACAAATGTAGAGACGGATCCAGAAGTACTCCCAAACTGTGAACTTCATCCTTCAGGGGAAGTATAATCCCATCTAGGAGTGGTGGACAAATTTCCTTCCCCAAACCTAAGGAGCCTATGGCAAGTACCTCAGTTTTCTCTGGATTCAGCCTGAGTTTGTTTTTCCTCATCCAGCCCATTACTGACTCGAGACAGAGATTCAGAGGGGAGATGCCATCCTTAGTTACTGTAGCCATCGGAGACATAGAGAAACATATTTGGGTGTCATCAGCATACTGATAACCCCATGCCTCATGTCTCCGGATGATCTCTCCCAGTGGTTTCATGTAAATGTTAAATAGCATGGGGGATAGAATGGTGCCTTGAAGGACGCCAGATGTAAGCTCTTTCCTAGAAGAACAACTGTCCCCCAGCCTCACCATCTGGAACCTGCCCGAGAGGTAGGATCGGAGCCACTGGAGTGCAGTGCCCCTTATGCCCAACTCCCTCAAGCATTCCAGAAGGATACCATAGTCGATGAGACAGCCCTCTCCCTTGCTGACACATTCTGTGCCCCAGCTACTTGGTAAAGAGCCTCTCCTGGTAATGTGGTATATATTGCTTCCCCTTTCTCTAGCCCTGGAAGCAGAGCCTTCCCTAACCACCAGCTGGAAATGGTTAGCTTCTCTGTCGAGGAGCCTGGAGCAGGGGCATGGAGGCACATTGCATGGCAGTCTTAGCCTCATGATTGGTACTCTGCTCATTTCCATGCTGCCAAAAATGTGATAAGGGGAATATTATATGCCATAATTTGGAGGTAATTATGAGAGGGCACTTGATAGAAGTTACTTTTTAAAACTGTTCTGGTAGAAACAAGCAATTAAGTTGCATTATTATCATTAATTGCAAAACCAAAATGTTTCAAGAGTTCTATCTAGTTTTTTTTTAATCACCACTGAATTTAGCAGGTTCAAGTTATGACTTCAGAAATGAAGTGTACATGCTGCATTGGAAAGTTGTAAATGCATATAAACGCAGTAATAATTCATGTCCAATTTGCAATGCAAACTATTGTTGTATGAATAGCTTTAGTTTCCTAGTATGTGATGACAGCAAACCAGGATAATGCATTTCATGTTCTTTCTCATAAACTATTCACAGACCAAATCAAGCATGTGGAGTGGCTGGACAGGAAATGAAGAGCTAAAGCATTTTTATCAAATATTAAATAACTAATCTCCCAAATACCAAATAGCTAGTTATGTTGAAGCAATGAATTTCACACTCCACCTCATGTTCTCTTCTTTAGTATCCCAACTGCTTGGAAAAATCCAACATAAGAAAATATGACATAACCCAAGTTATCATGCATTCCATATACAGTGGTACCCCGGGTTACGAAATTAATTCGTTCCGCGGTTAATTTCGTAACCCGAAATACCTTCGTAAGCCGAATTCCCATAGGCGCTAATGGAAAAATAGCTCTCTGCTGCCCTCCGGTGGCGGAAAATAGCGCCGCGGTTTTTTCGTAACCCGAAGAAACCTTCGTAAGCCGAAGCAATAAATCCCTATGGGATTTTTTCGTATCCCGAAAAATTCGTAACCCGGCGCATTCGTATCCCGGGGTACCACTGTAAAGTTCTTAGGAATGCCTTCTAAAAGCAATATTTGAGTTGCAGAGTGGCTGCTTCAGAGGTCAATAAGGCAACAAAAAGTAAAGTAGAAAAGGACTCCATGACCCAAAAAAGGTTAAAGACCATTATTTCACAGCAATAAAAAGACAAGGAAAGGCAGCCATGTGCAAATCGTCATAATCTATTGGTGGGCAAATTGGCATAGAACACCCATGTGGTATAGTGGTTTGAATATTGGAAAGAACTCATGGTTCAATCTCTGTTCAGTCACAGAAACCTACTGGGTGACCTCTCATCTTTACTGCAAGATAATAGCACCAGAAGAGTACAAGAAGCAAGGGGGAAAGTGTGAAGAAGGTGCAAGGTGAGATAGAGAAAATGGGAAGAGGGAAAGGAAGATGAGAGGTAGAGTGGTGGAATGCAAGAAGCAAAGGATGTGGATATGTCAAAGGTGTGAGGGAAGGTAAAGGAAAGAAAGGAAGGAAAGAAGGAAGGAAGGAAGGAAGGAGGAAGGGAGAGAGGTGAGGGATAGTAGTGATGTGCAAGGAACAAGCATGAGGGGGATGGTGAAGTTGGAAGGGAAGGGAAGGGAAGGTGAGTGTTGAAGAGGCAGGGTATAAATAGTAAGCCAGGTAGACACATGGTGGCAGCATCCAAAGAAAAGAGGGAGGTACAGTAGTGGATTACAAGAAGTGAGGAAGAATGATATGACATACAAGGAACAAGGGATGGTGGCATAAGGTGAGGCAAAGGAGAGGGAAGACATGCAGGGGGCAAGGTAAGATGGTGTAAGGCAGCAGCAGCAGCGGTAGTAGTGTTTCTTCTGGATGATTAGAGCAGCAAGCGATTTTTAAGCATTTAAGATATTCCAACTGCAGAAATTCTTATCTACTACCCCAAAGTAAAGCAAACAAGTAAGCCAGTCAGGACTTTTCCACTTGCTTACATATTGTTTTAGTAGCAGTTTCTTGACAGGAGTCATAGTTTTTATCTACAGGTACTATATAGCAACAATTCATTTTTTGACTCTGCTGCTGTTAATTAACCAGCACAACAATGCAATACTCAATGCATCAATGTAATTCGCAACTCAGTGACCCCTAGGGCAGTGTAAGAAGCACTTCTGCTGGCTCATCATATCTCTACTGCCAAAACTGGCACATTGCCAAACTTGGATCATCTTGTTTGCACTAAGGCCTGTTACAGACTGCCAAAATAAAGCTGCTTCGGGTCTCTTTGGAGGTGTGCTGTTTCAATGATGCATGCATCCTAAGAATCCGTAAGCTGCACCAAAGCTGCACTCCAGTGCTTAGGAATGGAGTGTGGCTTTGGTGCGACCTCCGGGCTCTTAGGACCCATGCATCATTTAAATGGCATACCTCCAAAGAGACCCGAAGCAGCTTTATTTGGGCAGTCTGTAACAGGCCTAAGATTGCCTACTCAGTTCAACAACTTAAAAATAGGTTGTATTACACCGAAGTCAACAGGGCCTACAGTACTGTCTTTCAGTAGCATGCTGATGCTGAGTGGAGCCCCAGGCCAGCTATTCAGTTGATGAAAAAGGAACGCAGCTTTTGAGGTAGAACTAAGGTACAAAAACAGAAGTACTTCAAGGATGTAATAACCTTAGAATGATATAATCAACTGCCACCTGCCCAAAGATGAAGATGTAAAGGAAGAGGTTCTGATGGTTAAAAAAAAGAAGGTGTTTGAGGGGCTGAGTAGATAGGTTAGGATAGAATGGGCCAAGCCTGTGCTATCCTGACCCAATCCTAACCCAGGTTTGTCCCATGGGGACATGCAGGTGTTTACGTGTCTGCCTATCCCTGTGCCATGGACCCATTACCACTGCACATCTCTTAACTTCCTCCACCATTGCTGCTACAGGGAAGATCCCCGTTGCTGCATCTAACATGGAAATGAGGCACCTGGCTGCACCCATGAGGCTAGGGGCTTATTTCCACATCAGATGTGGTGATGGGGTATTCTCCATAGTGGCAGTGGTGGAGGAAGATCTGCCAGTCATTGTTTCATGGTAAAAGGAGTGGCTATTTTGATCCACACTAAGGCACCTTTGGATCAGGACTGCAGGATCGGCATCCAGTTTGCCCAGTCAAAGCCTGGGGGGTATTGGCCTGCATCGTCTGAACAGATCCTTAAAAGGTTTGGTTTGTAGTTTTGCATGCTAATTTATGTGCATACTCTCCCTGTCATTTAAATTAGTAACCAACTCTCAATATGTCATGGCCAGCCACGAGGAGGACTTGGAGGATAAGGAGGAAGACTCAGCTCCTCAGGTGAAGGAGGAACCTGAGGCTGTGCCAGGCCCCAGTTCTGCCCTTCCAGGTCCCAGATCTGCTCTCCCAGCCCCAGTGGATTTGGCTCAGCCAGATCCTAGCTCTGTGGGATCTCCTCCAGTGGAGCCTGGGGCTCAACAGCTCAGCCTTGCCCCAGTAGAAGTGCCAGACTTGGGAGACATAGAGCAGCAGAACATAGACCTTTAGCCAGAGGAGATCAGAAAGGGTGTGCCTTCACCGTTCCAAGAGACTTGCTGAGAAATGCTCATTAGGCAATCAGCAGCTGTGATAAGGGAGCTAGATATAAGACACCTGGCAGAAGCTGAGTGCTCTCGTCAGAGACTATTTGTTCTCATTAGCAAATGCTACTGGATCTGACTCCTTGCCTCCTAGACTTTTGACTGCCTTTGAATCCTTGACCTTGGACCAGACTTGCTGACCAACCTTCTAGTATTCTTGACCTCGGACTGGACTGGTAGTATTCCTCCCTATAATCCTGAACTTTGGACTGGCTTGTGGCTTGCTCTCTTCGGACTTCGTTTGGCATTGTTGTTGGAGGACTGCTTCTTGGCAGCTTGGCATGTTTACCTTTTGCCACGCAGGCTCTTATCAGCCGTGTGATTGTGTGTTGGCAGCATTCCCAGATACAATATGCCTAATGAGTTTCATTTCTACAACTGCAAATTATCAATTGTTCAAGTGCACATTTTCCAACAGTATATTTTCCCCAACAGCATGGTAAAAAGTGTAGTTCTTCACTCCTATACAGCTTAAGGTTGTTACCCTATGGGAGCCACACTGAAGAAAGGAAAACATGAGAAAAGGTAAGATGCAAGGATAGATGAAAGCATATTGAGAGATATGCTTGATTTTTCATACAGTTTTGTGGAGCCCACTTCATCAGAAGCCTGGAGTGTTGTCTCACCTGGAACATTAGTTTATGGATGGATGGGAAGATGTAGTTAGTAAGATGAGAGAAAATGGAAATGTGAAAAGTATAAAGCATTTGTCATTGCTCAACTAGTCTTTAACAAAATGAAAGTGAGACTAGATGATTTGTTAGTTTGTTGTTTGCCTTCAAGTTGTTTCTGACTTATGGCAGCCCTAGTGCAAACCTATCACAGGTTTTTCTTGGCAAGATTTGTTCAGACAGGATTTCCTTCCTCTGTTGTAATAAATTATTTAATCTGTATCTCCAAATCAAACCTTACTTTGTTCCTGCAATTACCTCTTTTTGTCCTTACTTTCCCTTGCATTTCCCACTGTAAATCAGGTGGCAATTACTTCCTGGAGCTTCCAGTGCTATTTTCATGGATCTGTAGCTTTTTCTCAACAGAAAAAAATAGACAGTAAAAAAAAATCCTACAGTGATCTGATTAGAAAAGCACTAAAAGTACCTGGGCATGACAAAATACAATCATCAACATCATCATTGTAATTGCTGCCTGTTGTTGTTGTTGTTGTTGTTGTTGTTGTTGCTGCTGCTGTTAACTGCCCTTGATTCAACCCCAGCTCATGGTGTCCCCATGGATAAGACATCACCAAGCCTCCCTGTCCTCTACTGCTTTGCTCAGGCCTTGCACATTCAGGCTGGTGGCCTCCCTGATTGAGCCTATCCCTCTGGCCAACATCTTCCTCTCTTTTTACTACCCTCTACCTTTCCCAACATTATTGTCTTTTCTAATGAGTTGTGCATACTCATTATATGCCCAAAGGAGGACAACATCAGCCTGATCATCTTGGCCTTCAGGGAGAGTTCAAGCTTGATCTATTCAAGGACCCATTCATTTTGTCTTTTTGGCTGTCCATGGTATCCTCAGCATTCTTTTCTAGCACTACATCTCAAAAGAGTTGTTTTTCCTCCTATACGCCTTCTTCACTATCTAGCTCTAAAATCTGTATGTGGTGCTGGGGAACACAATGGCTTAGATGATTCTGACTTTACTGCTCAGTTGTATATCTTTATGCGTTAGGCTTGCCCTTTGCATTCCAAGCTTTCTTATCTCTTGGCTACAGTCTCCATTCTGATCAATGTTATGGCAATAGCAAGTACATTTCTATACATCAGTGAACTAGCACTCTCTAACCTGTTTACAATGTATAAGCCAATTGCCCCCAACAAGCCGGGTACTCGTTTTACCAACCTACAAAAAGATAGAAGGCTGAGTGGACCTTGGAGCCATCCTCTAGGATCAAGCTTACAGCACTGTGGCTGCAGTACTGGCATTTAACCACTGTGCCACCAGGGCTCCCAATGTTTGATCCAAGATATGAAAACTCTCTGACTACATTATTATTATTATTATTATTATTATTATTATTATTATTATTATTATTAGCCACTTTACATAGTTCCTGTCATCCTATCCATAATTTGACAGGATTAAAAGAACTTTAAAAAAACCTCTATAGAAGTAGTGATGACCCAAAGTCACATGGTGAATTCAATGCCAAGTAAGAATTTGAATCTGAGTCTCCCTGTTCCAGACTCAGTTTTGTAAACATTACTCTGTAGTGGTTCTATCAAAAAAGGTACTAAGGCTGAAACACAGTGGTAGAAAAATACAATTATGAATGTGTCGGAGTTGCACAATTAAAATCAAAATTAATAAGTTGCATAATTATAATAATTTGCATTATATGCTAATTAGATGTGTGGATTAGAGGAGCTAAAAATGGTAACCCTATCTATAGAGAGTAGAGGCTGTAGCTCTTTATCTAAGATCACTAGAAGAAGAAGAGCTTTGGCTTAAAATCAACTGGGACAGAAGGAATATGATTAAAAGCCTGACTACAGACAGGTAGAAGTCAATTAATTAAAGAGACCAGCAAAGCTATCATCTTCTTTTTCTCATACAGCAGTCTGCTAGATCGACAAAACAGATTGTTTGAAGAACTGTGGACATTTCCAAAAGCCGTTTGTTACAAGGGATGAAGTGGGAAATTTCGGTTACAGTAAAAACATTTTTTGTTAAATATGCATAGTTTTCTTTGTTTCTGATCCTGTCTCTTAAGATGGAATAAGAAGGTTCTCTCTCTCTTTTAAAATATCATTTAATGTAAAAAATGATAACCACATTTATAGAACCATATTTCCTGAGCATTTAATTTATTCAGACACAGATGATAACTCTAGTTTAGTGACAGAATAAAGCAATTTTTGCTGCAGCTTGTAAAGAGAGAACAGAATATTTGTAATTTCTTACACCAAGGTGTTGTCTTTAATATTTGTAGGCTACTTATACAGAGAGTTCTTTCAAAAACTAAACAAAAATACATTCTGAGGCTGAGCAGATGGATCACATGAGGTGCAAGACACACACCTGTGATTCATATCAGTCACCAGGAATATAATTGTCACGAGTATAAATATAATAAGGTAAACACGGGTTAACAGCGTGATGTGGTGATCAAAAAACCTCAAATGCAATTCAAGGTTGTATTAGCAAGTATGCACTATCCAGATTAAAGGTGGTAATAGGACTACTCTATTCTGCTTTGGTGTGACCTCACCTAGAATAGTGTATTTTGTTCTGGGCACCACAATACAAGAAGGATATTGACAAACTGGACTGTGTCCATAAGAGGATAACCAGTCATCATAGGTTTGGAAATCAAGTGTGTGGGATCTAAGACAGTGGATTTGAATTACTAGGATTACTAGATTCCACAAAATATTAGGAAGAACTTCTTGACTGTTGGAGCTGTCTGACAGTGGAATAGACTGCCTCAGATGGTTTCCATCTTTGAAAAGTTGGATGGTCATCTTTCAGGAGCCCAACAGAGTTATCATCTTTTGTTCTGGAAGTGCATTAGTTGTATATTCCTGCATGGCAGGAGACTGGACTAGATGGTCCTAGATGGTCCTTTCAGTCCCTTCAAGTTCAGTGATTCCACAAGAGCTCAATCTATTTTTTCTACCTGAAGTCATATTGTGCTGATTCAATAAAATATAATCACACTGAGGATGAAGAGAAAGAAAGATGGAAAGGTATCCCAAGGTAAGTAGGATCACTGTATTTTTCTTCCTAGGCAAAGTAAGTATTTAATTAACCAGTAGTAGACATTTAGTTGGCACCCTATTCATGAAATCAAGGAACCCTGGTGTTGCAGTGGTTAAATGCCGATACTGCAGCCACTCACCCACAAACTAGAAGGTTGTGTGTTCAGTCCCAGCCAGGGGCTCAGGTTTGACTCAGCCCTAGTATACTTCGAAGGTCGCTAAAATAAGTACCCAGTTTGTTGGGGGAAATTAGCTTACAGTTGTAAACTGCTTAGAGACAGCTTAGGCAGTATGAAGTGGTATATAAATGAAGCTGCTATTGCCATTGCTATTGCATTATGACAGTATAATTCTGAGTCAAACAATCTCAGTTCATAGCAATTCAAATGTGTGGTTCTTGCACAAGTTGGTAGTCCCTTCTGACCACAGAATGACCAAAAATCCTATTTATTAAGCAGACTGCTTAACATGACTGTGGAGAGAAGGCAGAGTTTGGCAAGGCAAGAGAAGGGATGGGGCAGGCGCCAGCCCATCAGATTTAAGTTAAAAGAGGGTAAAAGAACCATTAGAGTCAGTTAGTGGGAGTTCAGTTCAGTTTTGTTGGAGTTAGGGTATGTTTGTGAGGGACTCAGTGAAGAGTAGAACTCCAAGGGGGAGTTACTGTGACCAAGTATTTTGAGGGATATAGAGAGCCTTGGTGGCTGGTTAAGGAATAATTGGTAATAAGATACCCAAAGAAAGACATAGAGGGTCCTGGGGTAATTAAGAAGTGTTCTCTGAAGAGAAGCGTTCAAACCATGTGAACCTAAAAATGGTTTTGGTTATGAAGTTGTTGTAACTATCAAGTTTAAGTCTTAGAAATTTTAACTGTAACCAAGAGTTACAAGTGCAGCAAGACAAAGAAGTATCATCTGTATTAACCATCTCATAATAGTGATGCATTGTTCAAGTTAATTTTCAGATAAACTTTTAACCTTGTTGAAATAAAGGCTTGTCAGGTATTCCCATAAAGGAACACGCTACTAATATTTTAAAGGATAGTTTGGAGTTAAGTCCCTGGTGGGAGTTAAGACAGGGAGTCTGTGTCACCCATAGGAGCCATTGAATGGAGAGAAGCCCAGTGGCTGAGGGTGTCATCTTTACAGTGAAGAGGCAGAAATGGGGTTGAAAGGTCCATGGTGCTGTCATTTAAGGAAAATAAGTGAAGGATAATAAGTGTTTGTCATAAATTGGTGGAAGTGGTGTAATTAAAAAAAACCACATTGTGCTGTGATCTGAGAAAAGCAGTAAGGTGAAGGAGTGGCACCATCACAATGGCCATTCCTGTGTTCTCTGACCTCCCTTGCAGATACCTGTCTTGCTAGAGGAAAATAGATTTTCTCATCCCTCTTCATCTCTTTACATGGAAATCCAATATGGAAATGGCCAACATGGTAAGAACGATGTTGGGGAAGGCTGTGTTGCTTAAAAGGTAAGCCCTTTTAGGAGGGGAGTTGCACTGGGATTTCTCTTCTTATTCATGATCTCTGCCATTTATATCCAGTTCTATTAGGATGAAGACTTTCAAAGTAGCTCACAACTTAAATAAACCTAAAGCATAGAGTACATAAACAGTACAGGAGCAGCAACAGCACACTCATGCTCAGTTTCTGTTGGCTGGCTTAACTACACCTGAGTATGTGGTAATGATGGCTGTGCAGTCACAGTGACAATGACAGGTATAAGAGCACAGTGGGCCCAGCAGTGACAGGTGGGCAGGAAAGAAAGCCATCACTGTCAGGAGAGACAACTGCCCTGACAGCTCCTGAGCTACTCAGGAGTCAGAAGGGCTGGTTCCTTTCCTGTCAGTGATCGCTTTCTCTGTTTTCTGTTGCTGCCACTGCTGCAGATTCCTGGGAAAAGTGTACTATGCTGGTGTAATAGGCCATTATAATGGAATAAAGCATCAACAGTATTCAAGACTCAAAACTGAAAACATCAGATAGAGATAAATAGATTTCACAGTTTCCCCCCCATATTCATATTTCTTTTAAATATCAAGTTCTTTCAGTGCCATTTATAAATAATATTTTACCCACCCCAAGCTCTCAATTTAAAAAAAACCTGTTGACTACAATGTCATCCCTGTTATCGGCACCACTCTTTTTCTGAAATTTCTGCCTTATGCCCTAGCCAGCATGCCTTTTAGTTTTTTTATATTTTTATTTTAACAAAACGATGCAATTTCATTAAAAAAGAAAAGAAAAGAAATAGAGAAAAAAAGGAATATACAGTAGTCTGCTTGGGAGTGAGGGGGTGGGAGGGCAGGGGCCAGCAGAAAGGAAGAGACACTGACACTATTGGACTGCCAATATTGGAACTGCGATGGAAGTGAAATTTTGCACCTGTGGAATAATAGAAACATTGAGCATTGGGAACTTATTGATGGCTTTCCTCCATCAATGAAAAAGGACACTTTAACAACATTTCACAGGCACAGCCATGATGTTTTGTATTTTCAAAGACCCCATTCTTCACCTTTAATGGTGGTTTAAAAGTCTTGTGTGGTAATGTCCTAGGTCTTCATTGTTTCAACTGGAAAAAATTATAGGGATTCTGAAAGGTTTATCTGCACGCAGTATCCTGCTTGCCATAACAGCCAATCAGATACTTTCAGGAAGCAGATAACAAGCAGGATATGATCAAATAGCATCAAGGACTACCTCTCTATTTAAAATTGACATTGTGTTTTAGTTCTGTAGAACCAGTGACCTATTCAGCCAGGTAGAAACGACCAGTCATGTACAGTAGCTCTTCAACATACTTTTCCAGGTTTGCTCCCTGTCTGAGACTGGAAAACAGGACCTTGAGATGGTGGTCTGGAAATAGCAGTCAAGCAAAGAAATGGGCATGGATGGTTCAAAAAGGTAGCTTAGCATGAGGAGCCAGGGCAGTCTGAAGTTCTATAGGACTAAGGTGAACCCTGCTTGACCCCCTGTGTCACTTGTAGGCTCCTCTTATCTGCTGCAGGGATGACGGTGCAGCACAACAGAGAACAGAGTGACAGTTCCTTCTGCAAGCTACCATCACCATACATGGAATAAACTACCTAAGTCTACAGGGAATAAACTACAGCCTCAGAATCAGGATCCCGTTCCTGTATAGACAGAACACACAACTGATGGGTTTTTCAGCATCGTGGATCACAAACTATTTGGGGTTACTCTGTCTAAACTACGAACAATCTTTTAAATATGCCCTCATTTTAACCACAGCAGTAGGATGATTGAGCTTTATTTCACATTAAAGCTCAGGCTGAAAGTCTGAAGGAACCACATACAATAGTGCAGCAATGAGAAAATATATATTATAACAGTAACTGAGCTACCATGTTATTCAGCCTATATACAACCAGGAGGCAGCAGTCCATTTTCCTTTGCACAAGTTTGGCTATCGCCCATGTTTATTGTACAGCATAGGGGTGGGAGGGAAAGGCGACTTGAACTTAATTTAAAGGGTACAAGGATTTTTCTTTAACAGTTTGAGCATTCAGCCATCTGTGAGCTGGCACCCTATTACCAGCTCAATTTTGTCTGTTAGCTACATGCTTTAGTTATTGCAATTTGACATCTATCAACCAGCAGACCCTCCAACAGAGTGAAAGATAGGAAAGTGACAGAAAGACAGCTGGACAGATAAAATAGAGCAGCTGCAAGACATATAGCTACAAACTGCAGTGACTGGAGCTCTAATGGACAGGAATTAACAACAGCTTAGACGAGAGGTGCACAACCTTTTCAGTCTTGATGTCACATACATACATGCAGAAATACACGTATTCAGAGACTCTCTTCTGAACACACTTTAGAATTTCCACTGAGATTGCTGGTTACCCATTGTTACTAGCAGCAAGAAAATAATGATTTTAGAAGTCAGGGGAGAATGGTTCCCCCCTTATAGCCCAGTTGATCAGCATTGAAGGGTCATCCCAGAAGCAGATGGGGCCTGGAGGTTGTACCCCTCTGGTTTAGATAAAGGTAAAGGTGTAATTAAGAAGCAAAAAGAAATAACAATGTTGTCTTTAAAATCATGTGCTAATGATCTGATTTAATAACCTTTAATTTTCATTTGAAATATAAAATCCTGCTGAAAAAACTGACAGTTTTTAATGGATTGGAAAGTACAGGAGAAAGATTTAATGTAATGGAAATTATATGAGAAGGAATCAATGTTAGTATTTGGATTTTTGAAATGGCCAGCTCACAAAAGAAAATTTGCAAGCTACCCATTTCAAAAATCAAGATACGAACATGGTAAGCAATGATTGCTTTGTAAGTTACATTCTAGGCTGATCCTCCCACATATGAAGAATTTATATGATGGAAGGATTACATTGTTTTCTAGTACAAGAGGCATTAATACTCTTTCCACTCTAAGTACGATTCTCTTCACCGAAATTGTACAAAGCACAGGGCTATTAATATAATTCAATTGGATAAAATAAACCAGGTTTCCCATTCTTTCAGAACTGTGAAAGACTAGGAGAATACAAAATATTCTTGTTCCAGGTTAGGTTGAACTGAGTCATTTCTCAGTACAATTCTGCAAACTCATGCATTGTAATCTGAGAGAGATTTATTTTATTGAATCTGCATAGCAGGGGGATGGACTGCATGGCCCTTGTGGTCTCTTCCAGCTCTATGATTCTACTATTCTTTCTTACACATGCAGGGGCAGGATTTGCCACTAAGCTGTAAATGTATTAATCAACAGCTAGGGAGGGTGGAAGAGACAGGGGGAATAGATACAACCCTTCCCTGTATGAAACATTTGATATGTGCAGTCATGACTTTTAAAAGAGTACTTAAAGCAAACCACATTGACAGCTGGTTCTGGAAGTGGAACTGCACAGTATCTGTTGGTGTGCTCAGTTCCTGGTTCACCTAGAAAAATAAATATAAAAGACTGCTTTTACTTATATGAACATTAGCTGGCTCCACATTGATTAAGAAGCTGCATAGAAACTGTAGGACTTCTTTTCAATACCATATGTGGTAGATCAGAAATATAAAATCTCAGTCTCAAATCTTCAGTCTTACATTATTTAATTGTAACCTTCTCTCATCTTGCAGTTCCTACGTATTCTCCTGAAAGATGTCATTGCTGGTCATTATGCTCCATGATACCTTTTCTAATTTTTGCTGATATAAAAACTGTAGAGCTTTTTATAGCTCTTTTTCTGAGGCAACAGATCCATCTCTATGAGACTGTACAAATTATATTTCAATACTATATCATATGGCTAATAACTGAATGCTAAAACTGTAGTCTTTAGCTTAACTAGTGGGGAATAAATCACATTAAACTCAGAGAGATTTCTAAATAACCATCTAAAACTCTGAAAAAAGATTGGAAAAATGTATATTATTCCTAATTTCTGCAGTACTGAATTATTGTATTCCATGGTATTCCTCCCCATAGCACTAACATTCTATATCATGTATTTGTTTAAAAACAATTGCAATCATCTCATAAAACACATCATTTTAAAAACAATGAAAAAATTAAAAATTAAATAAAACATCACCAACAAAAATGCCCCCCCACCTTAAAAGTATGCTTAAACAAAGATGTCTTTTAGAACATGGCCACATAGCCCGAAAAAACCACAAAAAAACTATGGATGCTGGCCATGAAAGCCTTCGATTTCACATTGGAAATCTGTAAAGGGAGAAACTGTTCCAAAAACCTGGAGACTGGAAAATCTCAGGACCAGGAAAACACATCTACTCTGCTCACTAACCTTCCCGCTATGCTGCAGAGACACAGATACCATACCACACTTTCTAACAGTAAAAAGGACCTTAAAATCCCCACAGGCCAAATGTATCTACAGCAGGATGAAACATGCTCTGTTAGGGGTGAGAATACATGCCATCCACAGAATACACACCACCCACAAAGAACTGGCCAACACAGACAAGTAACTACTATCACTCAGCATCAGTCAAAAGATGAACACCCAAGACTGGGACAAAAATTGACAGCCTCACCTACAAGAAAATGGAAAAAGATATGGAAGACCACACCAAAAGATAAAAGCAAAAACTCAACAAATGACACAAGCACCAGTTGAAACCCTCACTGGACAATCTCACACAGTGGCAACTTTCAAAAGAGGAAACATCCATCCTGGCCAAAGGAGGCAACTTTGCAGTAACCACCACCAGAATCCCAGTTGAAGACATCATTGTCCAGGTTGAATCTGATAGCAAACTTTGATATGGAATACTTGGAAAAGCAAGCCCTTGAAACAGCACCCAAAAAGCCCACAACATGGTTCCGATATGTAAATGACACTTTCATCTTGGAGCCATTAAAAAGAATATCAGGCTGTGTTTCTGAACCCTCTGAACTACATCCAACCTAACATCCAATTCACAATGGAAAAAGAAAAGCAAAGAACACTGCCATTCTTGGATGTCTTAGTCATCTGCAAACTGAACCAAAGTTTGGGCCACACAGTATACAGAAAACCTACACACACACACACATACACACACACAGAGAGAGAGAGAGAGAGAGAGAGAGAGAGAGAGAGAGAGAGATACCTGCACAAGAACTCCAACCATCACCCAGGACAAAAAAGAAGCACAATAAAAACAAAGCTCTCAACTTTGAAAAATGGCCACCAAAGTGATTTCAGGGACTAGCATTGGAGCTGGGTTGTACCTGGATAGCAATTTTGGGGAGAAAAGCCATGTGATAACATCAGGGTACAATCTGAATGAAGCTTGAATTTGGCAGAGGTAAAACACTTTTTTCAATGGTGCAATAATCTCCGCAGAGAAGAATATTGAGACAAAAAGGAGGAAATATGTTCCAAATCCAAGCAGGGAGATAAACTGGGCCTTGACTTTGCCTATCTATTCCATTATAACCCATATTTGTGGCCACTTTTGGTTGACATTTCACTGGCTGATGTAGTTAGTTAATTTACAGTGATATTATATTGTGGGCAAGATCTTAGTCAGTCTAGCCTGTTATTGATTAGAAGCAATTCCAGATAACATTTTATACACTACTACATCTCTAACTAGTCACATTTTATATAAAAACTACATCCTCTTTGATTAATTAACTTTTCTTTATTACTCCTGCAGGGTCAGACAGTCCTCTTTCTGCTTGATGGACCACCATTAATAACCATTCCAAAATTTCTGGCTGCTCCTCGTAATGATGTATCTAATTTCATCCCAAGCAATTGAAGCAGCACAGATTGCATTCCATCCAGCATCTGAGGAAAGCGTATCATAGAAGTCAGCCACAAAGGGTCAAAGGACCTTTGGAAAATAGTAAAGAACCCTTTTCTGCAGCATATTACATTTTCCCTTACCTTCTTTACTGCCTTTATGCATCATTGTAACAAGATGAAAATCTTCTGATTTTAAATTAAAATCTAAAACTAATATTTCATCACAAAGTAAGTGGGCATACCTTTTCTATTTTCACAGTTTTCACGAAGATTTGGCTTTCTTTTGTGGGGAAAGGAAAAAGAGTTCTGTTTGCCAGATTGCCAACAACCCAATCTTATGTGTATTTATAATGAAGTAAATTCCATTGAATAAAATGGGTTTATTTGTGTGCATGCCTGTATAGAATTGGATGCACACTTACAAATAAGGTAACATTTATAGGTTTGTATTGTATTTACAGTTTATTACTTAATTGCTATTGTTAATACCAACTAGAGTAGAAGCACCAAATCAGTAGCTATTGATGACTCACTATTCTACTATTGATTTAATAGGTCTATTTAACTAATTAGACCCCAGACCTTTGTTTTTGGTCTACCATCACAGCTATCAGAATGATACTATGAATCATGCATGCTCAGCAGATTTTGAGCCCTGTTACTAAAGTGAGTTATGCTTTCCCAGCTTTCTAATTCTGACATGGATGACAAACAAAAACAAACAAGCTTCATTTATACACCGCTTCATACCGCCTAAGCAGTGTCTAAGCAGTTTACAACTGTAAGCTAATTTGCCCCCAACAGTCTGGGTACTCATTTTAGCGACCTCAGAAGGATGCAAGCCTGAGTCGAGCTTGAGCCCTTTTGCTGGTCTTGAACGCACAACCTTATGGTTTTGAGTGAGTGGCTGCAGTACAGGTATTTAACCACTGCGCCACCAGGGCTCCTGTGACAGTCCTGTGGACATTTATGTTTCTTAAAAAAAAATCAGGAACCATCTCATGGATAGACACAGTTAGAACAATATAACACAGTGCAAAGGTTTACAGTCAGGACAAGCATAAGTAGGATTAATATCCAAATATATATTTTCCATACATCAGATCTTCATAGAAACCCCCATGCTTGTGCTTATTCTTCTGCAGTATATGTGTTCTTCATGGAAACACATAATAAGTTATAATGAAATATTTGTCTTAAAGATTAAGACACATGTGGTATAATCCTGTACAGAGATCTGAATGTGAAGTCATAAAAGACAATCTCCCTCATGTATGGTTTATAAAATTCTTAGAGGTACTTCCAATGGTCATTGTTGGAGAGTCAGCACTAGACTAATTTGCCCTAAAAGCAGAACAATTTTTGTGTTCTTGTAACCACTCCAAATATGTTCTCTCTTTGAATTTGCAACCAGTATGGATAATACTGAAATCTTAAGGAAGTCTGGGTTTATTTCAGCAACAACAGAATAAGGCATTTACATTGAAAACGGTTGAAACACCAAAAATTTAAACACACTACTATATTTCATTTGTTTTACTGTATGGTTCTACTAAAGCTGCTTAATGAATATAATCAAACGTAAGTTAAAACGTTCCATTGCCACCTCAGGCCTAAATTCCACATTCAATTACATCCCTTGATTGTGCTTATAGCTTGCATAAAAGCATCATCATTTCTTTATTCAGTAAGAAAACATATAGGTACCTCATACAGTCTTTAAGTTGATGATGGCATTGTTTTCCTAGTATTACTTCTTAGATCTCAAATTCTTCTGTTATGTCTCTACTAAACTACACAGGAGTTTTAAACAAATTTCTCAGTGGCTCATTTTTTTTTTTTTTGGTTTGAATTGTTGATGACTTCATCATTTTTATTTCCCTTATAACACTTAAGGAAATAAACAGAAAACTACAGTTCAAAATACAGCCTAACAGTATCTATCTATCTATCTATCTATCTATCTGAACTGTATATTTTTTTAAAAGACCTGTTTAATGTACATTCATTAAAAGCGAAAACCATTGTTAACATACACACATAGTCCAAAGACTACAAATGAAATAAAATGCATCCCAGTGAAAACGTTGTGAATAGGTTTTCACAGTGATTTGTATTTAATAAAACTAATTTCATTTGCTCACAATTTTGAAAATGGTGATGCACAAGCTGGATTCTTGTACATCTTTCACCACAGGGATTGCCATAGGCAACTGCCATCAAGTATATGTATCTTTCCACGTGAATTGGCCTAACCTTGTGGAATTTCCATATTCTCTAGATGTTCTTGGTGCCAGATAAAGCTGGTGTAAAGACTAACTTCATGACAATAAATGCTCCCAAACTTTCCCTCTGAGTGAAGCAACCAGGAAAGGCTACTTTCTTAAAGATACTTACATGTGGGAGCTCTAGAGTTATATCTAGTATTATATGAGTAGACTTTTCTCTATGAAACATGACTTTTCCTCCCCCTCCTCCTTTGTGTAGATTCCAGAGAGTTCTGGTCTAGAGGGGGAACTTGACCTGATAGTAGTGTCATTCTGCTGGCAGATACACTGCTAGATACAACCCCAAGATATTGCCTTGTTTTAACCACTGATACAGTCTCACTTTTATATGTGAAACATTTTCTTTCAAGAGTATATTTTTCAAGTAATGTATACAAGAAAATCTCCTTTGGTATTATTTAGGTTCTTATTACAATGCTACAGTAATAGTCCTATTTTAAGGCCAGGTCAAATTAATTGCATTCTGGTAATGAACTGCATTCAGTCAAAGTTGGCAGGTGTGGCCCTTAACAGCTTTAAAATTCCATTTGTGTGATTTGTAAATTTAACATGGCAAGCCCTAAGAAAAATGGTTAAAATGTTCCCTTGACATTGGCATGGCTTTAAAACATGCTGCAATGGTTCGTGAATGCCTCATGAGTCCTGATTGCCCATACAGCATGTATTTATTGGCACTAAGCTATCATCTGCTGATCCCCAATATAAAGCATGGGCATGGGCATGAGCATTTAACAGCCTAGCTCCAGTGGAGTCAAGGTGAGAACAGCAGCCACTTGTCACCAGAGATTCCAAACTTGTGATGATCATGCAGGAAAGAAAGATGGTAGTAAGCTCTAACTTCTCATGATTTGTCCATACCAGTGGTGATAATGGGCGAGTTTCTTTCAGAGGTTTTTTTTTTTTACAAGTATTCAGAATCAGAAATCCACAAGAAGATCAAACCTTTGGAAATAGTTGACTTGAACATTTATTTCCAAAGGCTTGACCCCTTTCAGGGCAAGCAACAGGATGTTTGTACGTTCTGGTATAAGAGCATAAAAGTTTAGGTTTGTTTATTTTGAGATTAGCATGAGCTAGTTTATCAAGACAGGGGAATCGCTATGACCTAGGAATATCAAAAATAATAACTGAAGAAAAAGTCCAGGAACTGTTCAGGATATTGAGAAGTCACAGTTGATTTTGAACCAAGGCACCTTTAAAGTGCATTTAAAAATTCAATCTAGATTTTGTGTCAGTAGTGGAATTTAGTAGACCTATTATTTCAGATATCTAGCTGCTTAGATGCTACATGCTACCTCTCTGTGTCTTCAGTTAAGACTTACTTTCATCTCCAGTTTCAAATTCAAACTTCTGGCTATAGCCGCTGTATCCTGTTGCGCTCCTGACTCTGATATGAAATATGTACTTGGTGGCTGGCTTGAGGCCTGTGACGATAACACTTGGAGCCTTCGACCTTGTGGAGGAATAGCTCAGCTGCTCATGCTCCTGAGAGACAAAAAAGGGGGAAAGGGGGAAATGATGTCAAGCTGAGTTGTGAAAGCTACATAATAATAATCTTTCAGAGCTAAATTTCTTAGGAATGTCAAAGTGTGTCCATTAAAGGGGTGAAAACTGTCACTATGATGTATGGCACAAGCTAGGCTTAGATATATCTTAAATGTTGTGTTATCATTCATATAGTGAGATCTGTATCATAGTGAATTGGGTTAGTAATTACATTGGAGTAAAAATAATTTGAAATTAGTACAAGGCTGCATCCAAAAGGAAATGGCAGCTGAAATGGCAGCTTTACACTTTGAATAATGGACAAATTAGGATTTTAATAAGTACCAAGATAATTTAACACATAGATGTGGGAATATTAAAATCCCCACTACTCATTTCTACCCACTTGTAGTGCCAAAATGCTGGCATTATCCTGTGGGTAAAAGAAAATGAAAATTATCTCTTCATTTTTAGATTTGCAAGCCTGAAATAGGGTTTTATGCTGTCACTGGTTTGGAAGCTATATTTAATTTTATTCTTTTTGGAAGGATAAAATATCTCACATAATAAAGTTGGGAGAAAACACACACACCTCTGATGTTAAATTACCATTAAGTATCTAGATATTTAGGGACCTGCTTCTCATATTGTGTTTTTCACAGGAATACAAAGGATGTCTGTATGTATATTTCTACATAATATGTCATGTGAACCTTCATAAAGTCCTGCTCAGCTGCTTCATTGTATTGTGAAAATAACCCTGGACTCCTCAAAGCTATGCCAACCAAGTGCATTTTTTTTTAGTAAGCCCTATCAAGCTGATAAAGAGTACAACCCTCATGAAAACACCTAAAAATTATCCTAGCTAAGTACAGAGTGGTGACCACCAAGTGACAAACTGGAAATAGCAAAGACGGTATAGAACAGCTATTGCCAAACTGCCTAGCCATCCTGATAAAATCACAGATCTTCAAGCTAAAGCACAAACCAAAGGTAAAGGAAACTGTACACAAATAAGAAGGTAGGAAACTGACAGTAACTATAAATATATTTAATAGATTAGAACATGGCAAATAATAGTCACAACAAGAAACCTGTAACTTAACATTGGCAAAACACAAAATTAAAATTAGTGCACTTGAACAGTGTTCACCAACAGTTTTACACTGGCGTGACTATAATGGCAAATTCGTGTACTAGATTTTTTTCAGTAATAAATAAATCTCTTGCTGTAGGATGAGGCAGTACCATCCTTAAGGAAGAAATCTGGTACATGGGTTTCCCTTTCTATCAGGCTTCTTTATTTGTTAATTACTGTTTCCTAACTGGTTATAAAAGTTATTTATTTTATTAGCAAGCAATGCACTGAGGTCATGTGCTGCCAGCTCTCTAGGAGTTCATCACAGTCATGACTATTTCATTTTGGATATAACCACTGATAAAATTAGTCAATGTTTTCATCTTGCTATGCTAACAGCCCATCACCTATGAAGGTTATTACGTTGTCTGTCAGAAACTCTTTTGTACCTGATGACTATAATGCAGCACAGTTAAGCATATTTCAGTATGTTGGAATTGATAGGGTGGAGTGCATTAACTATGTGTAACTGTGGTCAGAATGTTTTTTCCCCCATGTCATATTAAATAACTGCCTTGGTAGGGCATGAAGAGATATCTTATTCAACCACCAGTTCATATGCTTTATATGGAACAAGGAACATATTTCTAGTTCACTAGTTAACTACCATCTCAATCTCACTGGCTTTTTCATATTTTTCTACCTTGCTTTGAGGTTATTGAATTTCTTGTCTGTAATTCACAGTCAGAACATAAATGTCTATAAGAATCCACATAACATATACCTGGAGACCATAAGAATACTGAATGTAATTTTTAAAAAAGAAGTTTAAAAATGTGGTCATCAAGCCAATAGAATGCCTTCTTTAATCCTATTATCACAGAAAAAATAAATTTTACTGAAAACATATGAGGGAAGGGAAGAGGAGAAACAAAGATGCTTTGGAAAGCGTATTCTTGACATAAAGAACTGCACTGTAAAGCATATAAATGCAAATATAAATCCTTGGCCTAACTAACACTAATCTAATGCTGCTGAAGTGAAGTGATTTATGACACAGTAAGATTTTTAACACTGATCAGGAGAAACAGTGTATTGCCACTATCTCAGCAGCTGAAAACGAATGTTACAATTGCTGTATGATTAAGTTGTAGTGTTCAGGGAAAATGAAGCACTGGTGGGGGAAAATTAAATGATCTGTGATGTTCATAATTCAAAATGGGGTAGACTATTTTTTAAAGCAACGACAATAACAACCCTATACTATGGGGTGTCTTCAAGTTGCTATTTATTTTTTAATGAAGTCTCCTGTATATTATTATATTTTGCAATAGAAATCAACATGTACACTGAACAAGGAAGATATAAAATATTTCTATACATATAATTGGAATATACAAAGGATACCAGCAGCAAACAGAATATTATTGGACTATATTCCCTAAAACCAAATTAAATGTTGCCTGTTCAACAAGTGTTTAGATTATGCCAGTAACAAGAGGCAATCACACTCTGTTAAAATGCATGCATGTTTGCAATATAAGATACCATGACTCAAATGCCATCTTCCCCCTTAAAGCTAAAATGTAATGTAATGAAAAATATAATGAAAACATTTGTGTACATTCTAGAAATACTCACTTGTAGGCAGATAACAACTTCCAAATTTTTTTTTTCAAAATAAAGAGATGAATAAAAGTCTACAAAACATTGCTATGTACTAATTTTGGCTTGTTATAACAACTTGTGGGTAAAGAGAAGGATTTGACTCTAAGACACAAAACAGTTATACATGAATCCCTACTGTACAATTCTGCACTGGATACAGATGGTTTGTATCCACCTCTTATAACAGGAGCACAACAGTATATCTATTTGCCTAAGCAAAATAATTAGAGATAAAACATTCATCTCACTTGGTTCACTACTAATAATGATTGTTTTTTCAATTTCTCTTAACTGACAGTAACATTTATACTGTACTGGGTTGTGGGGCAAAGTGATGCAAAGTGTATTTCAGAGAAACATTATATCCGAAGAATACCCCTATTTTTTAGATATAGATATGAATAAACTGGAGAGCCAACATAGTGCAATGGTTTGATTTGTAGAGTAAAATTCAGGAAGTTCAGGGCCAAACCTGCATTTTGCCATGCAAATCCACTGGGTGGCCTTGGGAAATTCCTTCTCTCTCAGCTTCTTAGAAAGGCACTAGCAAACTTCCTGTGAATACATCTTGCTAAGAAAAGCCTATAATAGGGTTTTTATATGTCACAGCTGACATGAATGCACGTTACAACATTTGACAAAATGAAAAAAAAACCTTGACCTTTTATAAAACAGAATATTAAAAAAAGTTATAGAGACAGTGGTTGTGGTCTAGTTAGAAGTGTTTGTATGGAGAAAACAGGAAAAATGCACCAGTTGAGAAAATAATGGAGAAGATAGCAATAGCAAGTACATTTCTATAACACTCATCAGCACGCTTAAGCACTCCCTAAGCGATTTACAATGAGTAAGCTAATTGCCCCCAACAAGCTGGGTATTCATTTTAGTGACCTCAGAAGGATGCCAGGCTCAGTCGACTTGAGCCCCTGGCTGGCATCAAACTCACAACCTTGTGGTTTATGAGTGAGTGGCTGCAGTACAGGTGTTTAACCACTGCGCCGCCAGGGTAGTCTAGGCTTGCAAACAAATGTCAATATCTGAGAAAAATCAGATTAAAATGAGTTCAAGTACCATGGGCAAAGGCAAACTGCTCACTGGGGTGAGGAGAGATGATGTATAAAAATTGAATGAGGGACTTCATTCAGTACTCAAAATGGATTGGCAACAAAATCATATTGTTATAAAATATAATGAATAAGTGGGACTTGAAATCAAATAGTGTAGTGTGAAGTGTTCTTCTTCAGGTTCATGCCAATCAGTTATATCATCTTCCATGGCAATCTATTTAATCCTGTCCCTGGCTTTTCTCTTTCCCCCACTTTTCAACAACCACAGTCATCATCTTGCATCCACTTGGATGTATCCTTACAGAGTTGGGCACACTTCTTCATAAAATGCATTTTTGAACTATGAAGTTCACTACCACAAGATGTAGTGATAGATTCCAAGCAGATGGTTTAAAAAAATAGATTAGATAAATTCATGAAAGTTATGGTCATCCATCGCTATAGTTAGGATGTTCATAGGCCACCTCCTTTACCAGAGGCAGTATGCATCTCTACATCATTTGCTGGGGAACATGAGAGGGAGGATGAAATGGTCCATATGTCCTGCTGGAGGGTTTCCTTGTAGTAACTGTTTGGCACTGTGTGAATTAAATGGTTTTGGTATGACCAAGCATTACCCTATTTTCTTTCTACTTTCCTTTCTTTGGCGGGTTACAGACCGCCCGTTTGGGGCGGGCTGCACCCGCCCCTTTCCCCGGGGTATCGGGGCCTCAGCATCCAGAGCGGCAGCTGCTGAGGTCCCGATCCACCGCTTTTCAGGCTGCGGGGAAGCGGCAAAAGGCTCCTTCCCTGCAGCCTGGAAAGGGGTGTCCTTGGGGCTTCAAGCCCCAAGGACACCCTGCGGCGGCGGGGAGGAGGAGAAAGGGGCCACTTGGCCCCTTTCTCCTTTGGTCCGCTGGGTGCAGCCATGTGAACGCTGCGCCCAGAGGACCAAACCAGGAAGGAGCTCCGAAACGGAGCTCCTTCCTGCTCCGCGCTAAGGGCACACTAAGCGCCCAGGCGCGGAGCGAGGACGTCACGTCTGCACCGTCCCGTATAGAGGCGGTGTGGTCGTGACGTTGTCATGGCGGTAGCCATGTGGAACGTCTGCCACCATTTTGTGTATGCGGAGCACGCACTAGGGTTAAGGGGGTGTGGAAGCACCGCCCCTTTCTAATCCTAGTACGCGCTCCGCGTGTACTTTCTGGCCCGTTTGTAACGGGCCTTTGTGTATTTCTCAAAATGTTGAGGTTACTCTGATGCTGTCGATACCTCCCTCTTCTGGATGTCTATGCTGTTGTTTTGACTACATAAATAACTATGCTTGGAAAATGAGTTACTCTTACTTTGTAAAATAGCTGCCTTGATGATTGGGTGAGTGTTCAGATTATGTAATTAGTTGATGTATAGAGTTTCCCCAGGAACTCTTTAAGCTTATGGATGTTCAACAATTGCTGATCATCTTTGCTGTGGAAAAGCCAACCTTTAAATACTGAGTTCTTTAATTGAAATTGCTTGCAATAATTTCCACAGCAAACATGATCAGAGTATATTAGAATAATCAATTACATGTTTATGCCCCTACCCATTGTCTGTACTCTTGAAAACAACTTTTGTTACTTGAAATAATCAGTATGTATTTTGCCCTTTGGAAGTTTTAAATTTGATTTCCAGCCAGTGCCTTAGCAAAGCTGCCAACAAGAGGATAAAAATACATACAAATAATTGAGCTAGGTCAGTTCCACTGAAATATTGCTTTAATTGGGTTATATACCCAGGAAGAAGAAAGAAAGAAGAAATCTTGGTGAGAGGAGTAGAGATGGGAAGCACTCAGAAACCAAGAGGGCTACAGAAGGTGTTTATAAGAAGAATGGGTAATTTATGATATATGATAACAAAATATTAAATTTATTTCTGGTGGAACCTTTCTGTTCAAGGACAGATGCTGAAAATCAAAGTAGATGCAATCTATAAGGTTCAATAATGCTGAAAGATCAGGCTCATGCCCTAAATCAACTTTAAAACAGTCTGCAAAGAGTTAGTTAAGGTAGAAAGTCTACTCTAGGGGAAATAAAATACTAAAATGGCTCAAATATTGATTGCTACTTTCCCATCTGCCATATAATGCTCCAATAATGCTTGTTTTCCTATGTGAAAGCTTCAGAATCAATATGTCAAATGGTATGTTGTATATGCTTATAAAATTGTCCCAAAATAATACAGGTGATGTCATTAATCCTAATTCCTACTGACATGAACAAAAGAAGATAAAGCAGTGCTGAAGATAATGACAATCTCATTCTACAACGTGCTTAAAGCACCATAAATATTGATTTGAGAGCATTCACCTCCATTGTCTCTGTAATCTCTAGGATCTTATAAATTTGGGCTCATATTTCTCCACTGGATTTAAGCTCTGCTGTGTGAATTGAACCAACTATATATATAAAAAAACCCACTAACTTTATTTGTGTGACCTTAGTATTTTAAATTCCATCTGTAAGGAATTACTATCAATATTTTTCACAGTAAAATATCTAGGACTACTGATCTACTGAAATTTTGCACAGTTCAGTAACTGGAGATCCCTTCTAAGTACAGTGGTACCCCGGGATACGAATGCGCCGCCTTACGAAATTTCCGGGTTACGAAAAAAATCCATTAAAAAAAACTGTTCCGGGTTACGAAGGTTATTTCGGGTTACGAAAAATTTTTTGGTGCTTTTCGGCGCTTTTTCGCACGAAATCGCGGCTTTTCCCCATTAGCGCCTATGGCATTTCGGCTTGCGAATGCTTTTCGGGTTACGAAAGCGGCGGCGGAACGAATTAATTTCGTAACCCGGGGTACCACTGTACTTTAAAGTAGAAAGATTTATTTTAGACTCTGTAAGGGCCACAACAGTTATATAATAAATAAAACATTCACAGATGTAGCCTATAAGAATGAACATAATAGCCGCGAGGATGAATAAAGGCTCGCTGCATGATCAGTAGCCTTATTTTCTCTGCTTTTCTATTATTTATGAGAATTCTGGTGAAGTAAAAAGGGGGAATCATGTGACTCTTCAGTGCCAGCAGCCTTAAACACCAATGGTATGGACAGCTGGGAGCTGCAATCCAACCCCCCTTCCTACCACCTATATATAATTCACCATTGGCTTGCAAAATGTGGTGCAATGTGTTTAATGGGCCTCTAGTTTACACTAGAGGACAGCCAGTGTGGTATAGTGGTTTGAGTTTGGATGACTCTGGAGACCAGGGTTTGAATCCCTGCTTTGCCATGGAAACCTACAGGGTGGCATTGGGAAGGCCACACTCTCTCAGCCACAGAGGAAGGCAAATCCCCTCTGAACAAATCTCGCCAAGAAAACCTAGCCTTTGGATTGCCATAGATCAGAATTACTTGCAAACACACAACAACACTTTCCATAAAGCTATTTCTATGTTGGCACAGACACGTCTCCAGTCAGGGATAACTGTATGGAGGAATTTAATGTCAGAAATGAAGGCATCTATGTATGGTTTCACTACCTAGCACAACTACTCAAAAAGTGAAAAGGGCATTAATGTATAATTTCAGGACATTTTCAAAGTGAGAAAAAGGCAGACCCCAACAGGAATCCCCACAAGGAACTGGGCTTCTAAAACTAATGCCATTCTGTGCCAGCAAATTCCAGATGGTTAGCCATATTGATGTGTTGCAGAAAACCACAACAAAGAGGCTTGTTGTTTTAGTGCCAGCAAGAAATACCTGAGGAGGAATCATCCTGTTTTTAAGCAGAAGGTTGGGCACAATTATCACACATGTAAATACAATAGCCAGAGAAGAACATAAATTTGCTGTAATTTCTCATTACTGGAAAATACTCCCATGCATGTACACATCTAAAAGCAAATAGACTCTACTGATGCCATGAAGTTTAATGCATCTCCACATGTGTATAGTTATGGAATCGTGTATTCATTTTTAAATGCCCCCTTACTTTTAAGTGTGTCACTGCTAATATGATTTATACTAATATAAAATTCTTGAACAAGCATGATATATGCTTTGGTTAAAAAACAGAGCTATTATTAAGAAACACACAGTATGTACAAGGTCACTGCAAATATAAGATGTATCAGTTGAGTAAAATATCTACTAAAACATAACTTTTTTTATGAGTAGCAAGTGTATTCCTGAAAAGGACTATAAAGCTATTAAGTGCTCAGTAAGGAATACATAATAATAAGTTGTTAACTGAACTGCTTTGACAAGAGCAGGGAAACAGGACACTTCAAAATCATTACTAAGGTTTGCAGAAAATGAAGATAATCAATATACTACGACTCAATAAAAAATGGATTTCAGTCAAAAAGACTCAGTAGCTTGGATCCTCAGACAACTAACAACTGTGCTGTTCTTTTATTTGTAAAGCATCATATACAGTGATGGTACTATGTAAATAAATGATAATAATAATAAAGAAGTTCATAGAAAGAGAGTTTCCTGGTCCCTCCAGCCCTATGCAGCAATGTTGCCCCTCCCCAACAAACCATTCTGGAATACTGAAAAAGGCCCTCTTGAACAATGTGGAATAAGGTTCAGGGGGTGACTGGGGGAGAAAGTGAGATTAAATTCTGATTTCTTGAGCTTCCTTAAATCAACAGAATCTCAGCCCTATATGAGGCAACTGCTACTTCTGACACATTGTTGGAAGGTCCTCTGAAGCTCTGGAGCAACCTTTCTGTTGTTGCAGGAGGGAAGAGAGGAGTAACCTTTCCTTCCATAAATTTCCTAAATTAACTCAAATTGACTCAAATCTTGGATTGATTCAATGTTCAGCTTAAACAGTTCACTCCATGCATCTGAGGAAGTAGACCAAGTCTATGAAAGCTTATGCTTACAACTTCTTTTGCACAGTTTTAAAGATGCTACAAGATCCCTTTGAATACTAATAGCTTCACTGCTGTTCTCTTTCCTGAAAGCTCTCCATGGATTGGCAGCCAACAGTTCTTGGGTTGGCAGTGGTCTACAAAACATTACTTTGACTAGCACTATTTTAAGTACACATTATTGGTCTGATCATAGTGGTTATTTTCTCTTTCTTGAGGGGAGATAACAACAACAACAAAAAGCCCTAGTGGAACAAAAGAACTGCTATGCACATTACAACTAGTGAGGTTAGCAGCCTGGCAACCTAAGCTCTAACTCAGGTGTTTTCCCAGAGTGAAACTGTGCATCAGCCTTTAAAAATCAGCAACCAGTAAAAAGTAAACAACCAACTAATCACTTTCTGTAATTAGTTCCCAGTCATCTGCATGTGTGCGCAAGCGCCTTCAAGTCATTCATTGACTTTTGGCAACTCCATTAATTTCACAGGCTTTCTTAGCCAAGGAATACTTAGAGGTGGTTTTGCTCATTCCTTCCCCTGAAATATAACCTACAGCATCTCGTCTTCTTTTGTAGTCTTCTGTCCAAGTACTTACCAGGGCTGGTCTGGCTTAGCTTCCAAAATAGGATGGGATCTGGTGTTTTTAGGCAACCAGTCTCAGCTACTCAGTAAGCCCTTAATATAGTTTCCACTTAAATTTCAATCCCCATCCCCACAATAGTCTAACAGGTAGGGATATTTAAACAGCCAGGAATAAGATTAAGAGGAGGAAGGAAACTAAAGGAAGAATTAACAAAATCATCTTAGTTTTTATTTCCTTTCCACTCTTACCTAAACTTGAGGTATGGCAGAGTTTGCTTATTTGCAAGGAAACTAAAACCAAGACACCCAATTTAGCATAAAAGCCAAGATCAGGACTATATACAGTGGACCCTTTCCTTATACAGGGGATCTGTTCTGGACCCCCCCCCCACGCCCCCCACCCCCCCCCCCGCATAAGGGAAAAAATATGCTCAATCTCCATTAGAAGTATTGGGGCATGAGAGGGGTTTTTCTGGCGCAGCTTCCAGTGTATGCTGGAAGCTGCATAAGGCATATAATGTGGGCACTCTCTCTCTCTGTCTCTTTATCTCTCTCTCTCTGTGTAATATATATATATATATATATATATATATATATATATATGCATATGTCAGTCTGATGTCCTCACCTAGTAGGGGAAAATCACCCTGCCTTGCTCTTGGAAGTCTATGGGGCTACATGAACTACCAGGGGTTAAGATGTTTTATCAATCAGGGTTCCCTGCCTCTGGCCTTGCAATAGTGTTTCCTGTCCAAACAAGGCATCTTCAAAAACACTGTTAGGCCACAGCCTTTTGTGAGTCCCTGGACTTTCTTCTGAGGCAAAGAACCCTTGCTTAGGTGAGGCTTATTCTTGGGGACTCCAAAGTACCCAATCTCTTACTTAAAGCTTTCTGTAATAGTAGGCCAAGCCTGCTGCTTCTAGGTTCACTGAGTTTGGTGATGATCCCTTGGTCTCCTCTGCTGGTTAGGCTGCCTGTTGAACTTTCTGAAACAGGTTCTAGCCCAGTAATCCCAGGAAAAGCTGCAGGGCCTATGGTATCACAGCCTGCACTGTTCACCTGCAAAATCACACTGGCTCCCCCCAGCTTGTTTCTCTCCCCTTTTAAATTCTGGCTAGCATTTCCAGGGTAGCCTGCTACACTCACACCGTTTCTCAGCTGTTGCAGATTATCCTGCTGAGGCCAACAAGCAGATGAGTTGTCTTCTTTCTCCTGGCATCGCTGGCTCTTTTAGTTCCTCCTGAGAGCCATAGACATCTATCCCATTTCCCTAGGATTCCTGAATATGTTCTACTCTGCCAAGTCACTCCAGCTTTTTACAGCTGGTCATTAAATTCATGGTGTTCATACTAATTTGTTAACTTGAGCCTTACATGTATGTTAACACCCTTACTGCATGGAGCAGGTGATAGGATAAGTCATAACCTCTCCTTCCCATGGAGTGAGATCTGGGACTCACACCATCTCCAGTCCAGGCTGGGGAGGTATTATGTGACTACCCTTCCCATGACACACCTAGAAATGTGGCTATCTCACCCAACAAAGAAGGCTGGCTAAATGACTTGAATTCTACTGTGAAAAAAGACCATTTAACATGTCACTGGACTTCAGTTTTGTGTTGTATGCATCAGCTATTCTGACAATTGTTTCACTAGTTCCTTTCAAGGGAGCTACAATTTGGAAATATCATTTGCATGCAGGGAAAATACCCAGTTTTTAAATTTAGATAAATCAATGCTTGGCTTACTAAAATATAGCTTAGAATTTGGCATATACAATCTCAAGAGAATGCCTGAAATTTATGTTCTTTGCCTTTGTTGTACAGGAAGGCACTGTGCAAGCAAGTTACAAAAAGATTTATCAGTGTTCATGACTGTCACTTTCAAGATGTTGGATTTTTTAAAACTATTACTCGTAACAGAATTAAGAGCAGTTAGAAGCATGGCTGATACACATTACTACTTTAGTCCTGGTAGATATCCCTTGCTCCCTTCCAGACCACATAGACTTTGTGTATAATGAAGTAGTTACGTGAACATTTATCCAGATATTTAGATCTTATTTCATGTGCTAATGACATAGAAAGGTGTGTGGTTTTCACACTTTACTATGTGTGAAAACCAGGCTGAAAATAATAACAGGTCAGATGTTGTAAAAATAGCCATATAAATTGGCCCCAACACAATAAAAGACCAATTGTGTTAATACATCACTACCTAAATAGTAATTTATTATTATTATTTTAATAAATATGTATAGGCTATATTACAAATCAATCTACAAAAGAGGGAAATGTAATAACATGATGCCTTGAGGGGTTTATTTCATTTTAGTCAAGACCTACTTTCTCATAGTACTTGATCTCGTAGTCCAGAATGGCTCCATTAGGAAAATCAGGCTCTTGCCATGAGAGGGCAATGCTGTTTTGGGAAGCCCAGTCCTTCCTGACCATACCTATCAAGGACGGTGCTGAAATGAAAAGGATAACTATAGGTTAAAGACAATGCAACATATTTAGAATATTAAAAGGAAGTACCTTTGGATGATATCCAAAGAGGGTGATCAAAGGATCACACTGGCAGATTCAAGAGACTGGAACATGGAGAGAATTCAGTTATGCATTACTAAGTTTACTGTAAACACAAGATTCACTCCATAAATCTATTGACATGTAATTCAGCATATAGAACTGCATCCAGTATTGCATTTGATCATTCCAGTGCCCACAGTAAGCTTACTAAGGAGCTTATCGCACAGCTTTAAAAAGTTGAATACTAGTTCAGGCTACATCCAGATACAGTGGACCCTTGTTATACGCTGGGGTTTGGTTCCAAGATCCCCCATGGATAACAAAATCTGTGGATGCTCAAGTCCCATTAAATATAATGACATAGCAAAATGGTGTCCCTTATAAAAAATGGAAGATCAAAGTTTGATATTTGAAATTTATACTTTTTTTGAACATTTTCAAACCGTGGATGCTTGAATCTGTGCATAAAAAAAATCAGTGTATAAGAAGGGGTGACTGTACTATCACATGGATTTTTGCTGCCAATTCTGCTGGGCGGGTGCAGCCTGTGTAACTTCTGTCTAGATTCTGTATTCAGCCGACTGATTTGCAAACCAACGCCATCGGGCCTGAAGAGGAAGAGCCCTCCCTTCCCTCCTTCCAACTGTCATCTTATGGCCTTAGAGAGAGTGAAAGGACAGGCCCAACGCCATCGGGCCTGAAGAGGAAGAGCTTTCCCTCCTTCCAACTGTCATCTTTTGGCCTTAGAGGGCGTGAAAGGACAGGTCCAACGCCATCGGGCCTGGCCTTGATTAAGAAAAAGAGCCCTCCCTCCAGTCCATCTGCCTTGGTCCAGGCCTCAGAGGGAGAGAAGAATGCTGGACCTGATCCCCTCTCCCCCACCATTCCCTTCTCCTTTTGTGTTATGTCTTTTTAGATTGTAAGCCTGAGGGCAGGGAACCGTCTATCATCCCCTCTGTTGTAAGCCTCCCGGATTCCCAGTGATTGGGCGGCATATAAATAAATCCTATTATTATTATTATTATTATTAAATCAGCCGGCTGAACTGATTTGCTCCCGGCTCTGCAAACTGGCCAGCTGAACTCAGATTCTAGCCGGAAGTTACCCAGGCTGTACTTGCCCAATGGTGTCAGCGGCAAAAATCCATGCAATAGTATCTGGATCCAACCCAAATTAGAATTCAATTCAGGAGCAGTAAGTCACTTTTTAAAGCTGGGTGATAAGCTCCTAAACTTCATATCTAGATTTATTCTTTTTCTTTACATGTTGTTCATTCTATAAGATTTTTTTTAAAAAGGCTGGGGAGAAGGAGATGCCTTTCCTCCTGGAGTTTTGTAAAATGTTGCAGTAAGTGAAATCTGTTTGTATTTTATGCCCATTTTAAAATGTCACCACAACATATTAAAAATTATTTGGACGGCTGTAGAAAATTATCTAAAGGAACTAAGATTCCTACAGATCCTTAGAAAGTGGTTTTTAAAAGTACTTAGTTCCAAGTTTAGTTTTAATCTCAACTAAGTATTAATTGTAATTATTTGTAACTAGTTACACCCAAGCTCTGCTATGGACCTAATGAAAGGCATGTTTATACAGAGGTATATATTAATGTCTCGTGTGCAATGATTGACCAATTCATTCAGCTTAGGAAGCAGGAAGGATAGATGGAACAGCTTCCTCCTCTGGAATGAATGGGAAGGAAAGATGTCCCAATATACTCAGAATAATAAATCATGTACCATTATAAAAAATTCTCTAGTTAAGTCAAATAATTAAAAGATATAGCTGTGTTAGTAATGATCAGTATGCAATAGGATCTTGTACCACCTTTGAGACTAACTGAAAGAGAGAAGCTGGTAGCACAAGCTTTCATAGATGTGAGTCTATTTAGATGTGGACTGAAGAAGTAGGCTCAAGTCTATGAAAGCTCATGCTACCAGTTTCTTTCTTTCAGTTAATCTCAAAGGTGCTACAAGGTGCTAACCTTTGCACACTCAAGTGAGTCAAACAATCTTTTTAAAATTATCATGCATATTTCATTTTTGTTATCTAAGGCCCAGTACATATAGGCCTTTGTGACACCCTCATCATGTGCTAGGGTTGCCTGGGGGCACGGAGTGCCCACATGCCCTGCAACGGCACCCTATATACATGAATGTCTAGTTGTAATGTCTGTTGAGAGATTTGATTGCTCAACCAGTATTATATACAACACACACAAAGTTATTTTCATTTAGAACTTCTTTAAACAGTAACTATTCTACAAATAAAATATCAAATGCCAGAAAGTAAAATTTCAGAAATGATACATGTGAACAAATGTTGAAAGCTCTCTATTTATTGTATCTTAGGCGCGGTACAGACCTCCCAAAAAGGGAGGCCTGCAGGCACCTGTTTTTCCTCCGCAAGGAAGCTGCAGCCACCAAACCGCATGGCTTCCCTGTGGAGGAAAAAGAACCTGCGAAAAGCGGGTTCTTTTCCCCCCATGGTGGTGGTGTAACAAGCACGCCATTGGAGTTCTTGGTATGTAAGTGCCGTGTGAACGTTGTGCGGATGTCGTGTGGACACCGTGTGGCGCTTACGTAACAATGTCAGCCCTATATACATGGGTGCTGCCATTGTTACGTAAGCGCCGTGCGGCATCCGCACAGTGCTGCATGGTGCTTACATACCCACGGGGTAAAAAGAACCCCGCTTTTTATGGGTTCTTTTTCCTTCACAGGGAAGCCACATACAGGATATGTCATCTTTTAGTTAATGATTAGTTTGTAGAGGAATTATGGGAGGTGCCATTAGGTGGTGAACAAAGGGCTGTTAGGCCCTGCTTTGACAAAAATCTCCAATGGAGGAGGAGGAGGAGGAGGAGGAGGAGAAGCCAAAAATTATATGATGATGATGGTATTGTACCTTGCTATGCGCTCCTCAGCAATACTTAGTGAAAGCTATCAAAACTAAAACAGCAACTCATCAGCACCAGACCTAGGAATGTGGTGCCCTAATAAACTGAGATGCAGCCTCTGTGTCTACATGTGCACTTAGGAACCAAAATTATCAGTCTGCATTACATTATCTTTCAGGACTACTCATCCTCATCCTCTGATGGCTTACATGTCATCTCTGTCATATATAACACAAGCAACATGTATACCACTAAGTAAATAAGTAAATAGAACATTTCAGTCTCCTAGGACTGTCTGATAGTCACCTGAAGTCACCATATGTTAAAAAAAATTTAAACAGAGGATCTTGTATGAAACTGCTTAGCTATATTGTTTTAAACATGATTCTATACAGTTGAAAATTTGATTGTATCTTTTTATATTAAGTACATTAAGAAATATGAATAGCTAACTGAATTTTTATACTGTATGTGTTTGGCCTTGAAATAGAAGTTGCACTTACCAATAGCTATTGTTCCATTTCATAGCATTTTAGCTTTCCTAAAAGTTTGCTTGCTTTTGTACTTATATATGTATATAATTCTCTGTGTGTATCTGCCAACTGAGAATAATGCTTTCTGCCTATGATGAAGTAGGGTTTTACTTATAACCCAATACATCTGTTAGACTTTAAGGTGCCACCAAACTCTTTGTTGTTTTTGCTGCAACAGACTAACATGACTACCCCTCTGGAATTTGTTACCTTGCTGTAGCCATCTGCCAACTCACAGTTCTCCAATTACTTTTGAGAATGCCATCTGGAATTGTCAAAGGCCTTGCCAAAGTCACATTATACACATTGCATTCCCCTTATCCATCAAACCAATTACCTTGTCATGGAAGGGAATGAGATATGCTGAGTGATTTTTTTCCTGCTCCACCTTCCCCCAAGAGGTGGGAAGTTCAGAAAAGGCTTTACAGGATGAAGAAGCCATTGAAATTACAGTTTCTGATCTTTTACAGATGTAAAGGTTAGGCAGGCATTTATCAGCATACATAGGAACCAAAGACAGACCTACTGCTTAAGAATATATTTACAGCAATCCCTGTACAGGAGAAGCCAACATTTAATTTCCTCAACTCACACTGGAAATGAATACTTAGAATATTTTATGCATAATTCTGCTATAGAATTAAAAAAATATTTATTGAAATGTTTTCTGTTTTCATTTTTTGGTCATTCATAAATCTGGATTCCTATGATAGTATTCTTCTTGAGAGGAACAAACACCTAAAGGCTAAAGGACAATTGGGCAGTGATTACAGCATAGCATGGCTAAAGCAATCTAAACTAGAGATAGAGAGGAACAATGGGATTGTGAAAGATTAACCAGAACTGTGGAAACTTGCCAGGAAGGCAGGAAGACAGGAGTGAGTCAATAAACTGGTTCTGGAAATTAAGAAATGTTAAAAGGTAACTTGAAGAAAGGATGTTGCTAAAACTATGCATTTTTGAATGTATAAAAGGTTTGAAGAAAGACAATTGGGTGTGACAGTCTTGGAATTGCCATTTAGGCAGCTGTCACCCCGTACGGTAAATAAAGGTGTGCTTATTTTGAGCCACAGTTGGACTCTTGACTCTCTTTGTTGCTGGGTGCTCCAAGGACCCTTCCGGCATAGGCTGGGAGGGCTTGCTACCCTCCCCCTTCATTCTAAAACCTTGTAAATGTTGTACAAGGCAATACATTCAAATGTTTACAAACATAAAAACAAAACTCTTAGACTAATGTTTCTCTGGGTTTTTTTTATATGGAGGGATTGGCCATTTTGAGCTCCCTGGTTTCATTTCTTTCATATAAATTTGCCATAATCTGGCAACTGGTGGTTCGTGGTCCAACACTGGATCAAGGACCACCACTTTAACTAGCATTGGGTTAGATTATGATGATAATGATTTGGTGAACTGTAAACCTCCCCTGTTCACTCTGTATTCCCTCCCACCTTGGTCATAAGACTGCTAGGCCATTATTTATAGGATTACTGTATAGTAGATCCCAACAAGTATTTACTCAGAATCACATTTCACTTAGGCCCAAAACCAACAGGCCAAAAAGTGTGGCTTCCAGCCACTTCGGGGGAGTGCATGGTGTGCAGACAACACACACACCGGATCGGTCAGAATCTACTCCGCAGCTGCCTATTTATTTATTTAATTAAAAAAAATTTTTTTAATTATTTACTTTTTGGCTTCAGCCCCCCAGTTGTCTGAGGGACAGCAACCCTCAAAAAAGTTGCCTACCCCTGTTCTAGATCACTGTGTTTTGGTTAATAGCCTTTAGCCAAGAATTAGTGACATACTTCTATACCCAGTGCTGATAGAACTGAGACTTTTTCTCCTCACCCTCTGTGGCATTAGAAACCTGCTCCAGAGGATCACCCAGCCCAGGCTTTTAGTATATTTGGTGGAGCTATAAGAGCAGGGGAGGACTGCTGATTCTAGCACACAAAACAGGATCTAGTGGAAGTAAACATACAGTGTCATTTAAAGTCTTTGTCTATCTGCTGTGCTATAAAATCCACAAGATTGGTCACAGACTCACCAAACGTATCTAGGGGGATCAAAATAGAGGTAATAGTTAAGATTTGGAGTTGATCCATCAACTACTTGGGTAGTTCCAAACTAATATTTTGAATGTATTTGTTCACTCTACAATGCACACTAGTGGATCATATTTTAAATCAAACCTGATATTTACTTTTTGGTTAAGTGTTATTTTCATTCATGTTTGGAATCAATCACCAAATGTTGGCTATTTTTTTAAAAAAAATTCTGGTTCTGGTCCATTTTGCATAGAATGTGGTGTGAAATCTGTTTTATGGATCAAATTCTTGTTGCATTGAATGTACTTTCATGGGGACAATTTCTTGCTGTTTCTTAACATCATCTATGTTATTATCTTAACATGTTATCATCATAACATTAGCTACTACTTCTTCTTATGTATACTGAAATAAAGACCCCTTTCTGTTTCCAGATGATTATCTCTAAACTACTGATAATGGAAGACTGAAATGTTTGCTTACTAAAAAGAGAGAGCAGGAAAGATAACATGTTTGTATGCTACATAATGTATACAGAAAGGCAAGGACAAAAGGCAAATTAGAAATAAATATTACCAAACATTGTTAATTATGAAATGTGTTATAAACTTTGCAACTGAGGCTATTAGCAGAAATATATACTTTCACTGCTTCCAGAAAATGCTATATTTTTAAATGAAATGCCTCAGCCTTGACTCCTGTAACTGGATTACAATGTCTATGAAGTTTGACAATAAGTATAACGTTATCTCTTATATAGCAATAAACTGAGTCTAAGGTCATTTGCACTCTTGAGCTGAGAAAAACACTATTTCTGGGCACTGCCACAACACAATTTATTAGATTTGTTGTTTTGAAAAGTCTGCAAACAAACTAATAACATTTTTTCTTGTGGTTTAAAGAAAACTTTTTGGTAAGGAAACTCAGAATAATGAAATGTTGGCCAGAATCCTGCTTGAATATTATGCTGGCATAGCTCTTTGTTACACACCAAGATCCTACTCTTGAGGTCCAAAACACACTGCTGAAATAATCCAGTTTGAAACCAATTTAAGTGCCTTGGCTCAGCATTACGGAATCCAGAGAATTGTAGTTTATTGTGCCACCAGAGCTCTCTGGTAGAAAAGGTTATAGGTCTCAGTTACCAGAATTCCCTAGCATTAAGCCCAAGCAGTTAAAGCCATCTCAAACTAGATTATTTCTACAGTGTGTTTTGAACCTTAGTTGCTTGTGTGAGGAACTAACCAATATCTTGTTATGCAAGCAGTTTCCTTTCCCCCTATACCAGAATTGTTGTTGTTGTTGTGTGTGCCTTCAAGTCATTTCTGATTATGTGGACCCTCAAGGTGATCCTATCATGGGGTTTTCTGAGGCTGAGATGTATGACTTGTCCAAGGTCACCTAGTGGGTTTCCATGGCCAATCGGGGATTCAAAGCTTGGACTTCAAAGTCATAGTTCAACAGTCAAACCACTACACCATGTTGGCTGATCTGGCCTAAAGCCACACAACATTACTGATGCCTTCATTGTTTGATCATTTATACTGGCCCAATCTGCTTTTCTTTATTCATTTCAATGGACTTGATCTAGGCACATATTTAAATGGTGTGTGTGTAATGCTCTGGAAATCCCTTGATATAACTATCAGTCCAGATACAGTTTGATACAACATTGTATGAATATGATATGTGATGACACATAGGACATACGGCATGTGAATGACATGTTGCCATACACAAAGTTGTGAGGAGGAGGATGCTTGCAAAAAAGAGCACTGATATACACCCTCCCACTCTGCATTTCTGATGGAAACCTACAGCTAAAGTATGAGTTCTGCCAGAGCAAACAACAGTAGCAACCTCCTTGTTGTCTTTCTGCCAGAAGGTAAAGATTGCTTTTATTCTGATAGTCTTTTGGGAACTCACTGATTTTAAGACAAGACTTTGATCTGCTGCTTTTAATCTGTTATTTATTTATTTTTAAAATGGGTGGTTTAAATTATTTTAAATTTTATTAATTGGTTAATTTAATCAATCAATTTTATTTACAGCCTTCAACCAAAGTATCTTAAAAAATGACTATTGATAACTAGTAGAAATAAATCTACAAACATACTACAGTCGGCCCTCGGTATACATGGATTTACCATCTACAGATTTAAGCATCTGCAGATGGGCAAGCCCACATTGTTCCCAACAGCAGCGCAGCCACACCACCATTAGGAAAACAGGGTTTCTTACCTGGCTCCTGGGTCGAGGGCTTAGATGGCCAGAGAAGCCTCACATGGCTGGAATACAAAAAGTTTACTCAGAGCCTGCTAGGCTGCCTCTGCACCCTACTCTTTCATAGTCTCATTAGCCGTTGGTCATAGGGAGCTGTCAATTACCCAGCTCTCCTTCCCAGGTCCATAATGGATCCACCATGGATACCGAGGGCCAACATTTAAGTAAAATCAGCTAAAATGTAAACACACCAGATTGCAGGGACCTCTCTTTTAGCATCCTTTAAAAAATATTTAATAGTAAATCTGGCTCTGGATAATTTGCAGTGGCATCTGAACAGAATCAAGCCATGATCTCAGAGTCTACATCTTCAAGCAGTAATGTCAAGTGATAATCAGCTGGCCTTCCTGGGAATTTCTGTAAGATTGGGTAGATTAAAGTGGAGAACACACCTTGATAGAATGGACAGCACAATATGATGTCTGAGGTTATAAGAACATAAGCATGTTCATTTCTCATAAGGCAGCTTCTTATATTTTCCTTCCAAGACATCAGAAGGACATTAAAATGGGCTTTGGTGAAGGCCGCCCTAAGTTTGGGTACTGTTAGCTTAATCAAATAGGTTGGTCTAGCAAAAGTCATTTCCAAGACTTCTAAAATTGGAATATTCCTAATTTTACCTCCATGGTTCTGTAATTCTCTATCCCAGATATGCTGTCTAAAGGCTGATTTTGCCCTTTTATAATAATATAATTTAATTTATAACCCATTTGTAATAGGGTTATGTGAGAAAATCCACATATACATAAGTTGTTGTTTATCATCAATTTCCAAGAAGAGTAGAAATTGTTTAATAGAACCAATGGAGCCAACTCATGTGGAATAAACATAAATTTAAGCCAGAAGTTAATTATCAGAATCCAAGCTCATGCTTTGATGGTGATCAAGCCCGCTTCAAGGTGCATTGCTACATTTAAAACACAACATGGCACTGAAAATATATTTATGAGAAATTTTGTCTTTAGTATTTCAAACTTATCAAAGTTATTATAATTAGAGATTTATGCTCCATATAGTAAAACTTTGGCTTCAAAAACATGTATGGCAGCAGGTATGTATTGGCCTCCTCTGGTGTAGAAAAACTCTGCAGAGCTATCATATTCCTGTGTGCACTTTTAATTGCTAGTTCTGCCAGGAGTTTTCATGCCCCTGATGCCTTACAAATTACTCATAAATTTTTAAAGCTATATACCTGCTCAGTTGTTTCACTATTTATTTGCCATTTGTGACTAGTTTTTTCTTAAAACAAAACAAAAACAAACAAACCCTGAATACCTTGGTTATATTATAATTTAACTTTAGGGCTTTGTTATGACAGTATATAGCCAATTGTCTCAGTAGTCTTCTCAGGCCATAAATTGGTTAATTGCTTTTTAACTAGAATCTGAATTTTTATTTACATTATGTGTGTTTTAATTTTGTAAGTCATCTTGAGTTCCACTTCTGGGGAAAATACACACAAAATAGACTAAATAAATTAAGGATATGCATTTAATTAAAGTAAGGACACTCCTGAGGAATGCCATTTTGGACTCACTTCAGAAATGTGTGAGTACATCCACAACTGTACAGCCGATTCCTTCCCCCCTGTTACCCTAAATAGTACCCCTCTACTAACAGGAGCGATCTATTTTTAATTTGTTTGGGGAAACACTCAACTTGGCTTTGTGAGAGAGGCTAATATAACACGCAGAGTCCACTACCAGCTGTACCAGTAACAACTCATACGGACTCCAGACATGTGAAACTATATGAACTTTTATTGAATAAATATAAAAAGCACACACAGAGAGGTAGCTCATCCAAACAACCAACACAAAGCTAACTTAATAGAGGAGTAAATAGGGGAGTAAATAGAGCAGTGGCTCAAGTGGTTAACATGCTGACTCTGTTGATTGCAAGATCAGAAGGTTGGCAGTTCGAGGCCCAGGTGCTGCATGATGGGATGAGCACCTGTCACTAGTCCCAGGTTCTGCCAACCTAGCAGTTCGAAAGCATGCAAATACAAATGGTAAATAGGTACCACTTCTCAGTGAGAAGTCCAGTCATGCTGGCCACCAGAACAGTACTCAGATAACACTGGCTCTTCAGCTTAGAAACGGAGATGAACACTGCCCCCTACAGTCAGTTATGACTAGACAGTCATGTCAAGGGACTACTTTTACCTTTAAATTGAGATAGTAGAATTAGAGGTTTAGTAGAGGGAGTGCAACTACTGATCCTGAAGGAAGAATCCACGGAAATCTGGACAGCAGAAAGTGTCACTCTATGAGACTTGCGTTAGGAGCTTTGAGAGATGGGCAGAAAGGGCAAAGGAACTCAGACCAAAGTAAGTGGGGACAAGTTGACTGCAGTAAGTGTCACAAAGAGGTTTCAGGGGGGGGGGGGGGTGTAATATATATACTCTTGATCCATAAAGTTTTCTTGGAAACCAAATGTTTGATTTCCTGTGATGGAACCTGGGAAGTTTTCTAAACTGCAGAGTTTGTTTAGGTATTTGGGAAATGAGAAAGTTTGATTGGGACTGATGATGCTTCTTAGACTTTACAATATCTTCTAGCCCCAGAAGATCTCGATCCCTCAAATTGTGAGGACAGACACATAAAAGATAAAAGGTGATTTTGATCTTGTTTGATCTGGCAGAACTCATACTTTGGCTGTTGGTTTCCATCAGAAATGCAGAGTGGAAAAGGTGTATTCTGTGATCTTTCTTGCAAGAACATTATAAATGAGAGATCTCCAAGACATCTTGGTCATAACAGTTTTGCTAATGCCTTGCAAATGTAGGGCCATGGCTTCCTTGACTGATTCTATCCACCATAATACATTCTTCTTCTTTTTCTACTCCCTTGAACTTTATCAAACTTTATTGCTTTGTCTAATGAGTCATAGCTTCTCACAATATGCCCAAAGTACAAAAGCCTCAGTTTAGTCATTTGGGTTTCTGGGGAGAGTTCAGGATTGATTTGTTCTTGAACTCACTAACTTATAATTTTGGCAGTCCATGGTATTTATCTGTAGAATTCTCCTTCAGCATCACACTTCAAATGGCTTGTTTATCTTTCTGAATAATCTTAATTTCTATAGTAAATCATGAACATGTTCACTTATTTTAAATGCATAAGCAATAGCTTCCTGATTTACCATTTCACATCACTGAGTGGCTTGAAATACTGTTTTGAGATGATCTCTTGCCACTGGAAATTTGAATTTCCTGCTGCTGGGAAACGTGTTAGCAGGAAATTTAAAAGTTGGAAGAACTGGCAATAGAACAGGAATTATTTTTCCTCTGAGGACAGAATTACACCTTCAAAATATGCAACCCAGACCTTTCTTTCTCAGCTATTCTACTTTAAATTTCATAATTGAATGCTTTTCCCCAGTGGAACTTCCTATGCTCAAAAAAGAGAACACATTTGTGTTAATGTTTTCCACAATGGAAGTGCTTAAAACCATAAAAAATACACATATTCCAATGAAGATTAGATTAAAACTGTTTTCCCTGAGATGTTAGCTTTTTAAAGGCAAGCAATTTTAAGTACAGAGCAAATCGCAGTGCCAGATGAGCCTTAATCTAGTATCTTTGGCGGGATACAGACTGCCCAAAAAGGGTGGTCTCCTGCCGCCCTGGTTTGCTGCACGAGGGAGCCGCAGTGGACAAACAGCGCGGCTCCCTCGTGCAGCAAAAAGAACCCACAAAAGCGGGTTCTTTCCACGGCACGGTTGTGACGCCACAAGGCGCCAATGGCGCGCTTGTGGTGTCACAAGGGCACCGAGATGTGTGGATGCTAGGCATCCGTCACATCAAAATGCACAGGGTGCCACCATTTTGACACCCTTGTCACGTGTGAAGGGCGAGGGGCATCTGAAAGTGCCACCCCTCACATGTCACAACAGCGCCCCATAGGGCCCGTCTAGCCAGTGTCTTTGTTAACTATCAATCGTGGAAACAAAAAGGGTTCTCTCCTTGCAGCTCCATTGATTTGTCTATGTTGTCCTCTAGTATAGCCCAGGTCTTTCCTAGATTACTTATTAGTTTCTTGATTTTGTGCTGCTAGCTTATCTACCACATTCTTATATCTTGCTTCTTTCAAAAAGAGAGCTTAAAGCTTGGACCAGTGCTGTAAACTTTGAATGAATGGGTGTTGTAGCTCCCTCTCAGCACGTTTTCTTGTTTTTGTAATCTATCAACAACCTGCACTGGTAAAATTAATTGAAAATATACATTTGACATTTTTCAACATGTATGTGAAGAACAGGCAGAATTAAGTGGATTGCCACAATAGGAAAATAGTTGGGTGTGTGGGACTCATTGTTGCAATGTGTACTCCCACTTTGACTTTAGTGAAAAGAAATAATTTATCCTAAGGAGTTAGGTCTGAAAATGTTGGGATCCAAGATTAAGGAAAAAACAAGCCAATCTAAGAGCCTTATCATACAGGAAAACAGGATTCTTTGAGATTTATGACTTTTAGACCATTTTAACTCTTAACTTTCATATGTTAAGGTGGCAAAATTATTATTATTATTTACAGAATTCTCATACAGGTTGACTTCAACACTGGTCTTTTGTTGAGTACATCTTTGAACATGATTTCGGAATTGAGGCTTAAAACTAAGAAAGAAGTACAGATGGCAGTGAAAGTAGTCCTGGAGCTTTGACAGTGTCCTACAGTTGTTCTCTAGGTGAAAGACAAATTGGGGGTGTGAAGTTTTCAAGTGTTCTTTTTTTCTGGTGGAAAACATGAAGGCAAGCGAAGCATGTGTTTCAGGCCTGCTGGGTGCAACTTTGGCAATGGGTATTATACTGCATTTGCACTCAAACCCTGCTGGTGATCTCCTCATAGGTCACTATGGAAACAGAAAATTGAACTGCAGCTAAGCTCTTTGGTCTATCCAGCATGGCTGTTCTTATATTCTCAGTATTATGTCCCGTGTTCAAGAAATATTAGTATGCATCAATTGTGAGGGTTTTGCTTCTGAAATCCAAGCACTGTATGAAACTACATCAGTGACAGCTAGGTACTGAGAAGGGAGACACTGAGTCATCACTTACCACCATCTTTACCATCAGAAGTGTCAGAAAATAATAATAAATAAGAAAAATTCTAATTCTAGATAAAGCTCTCATAGATGCAGATTTTACTGTGATCATAACTCTTCATAGATGCTGGTTCTCTGTGATAACTCTGCTGGAGAGCATTCACCCCCCTTCAGAGCATCTGCAAAGAAAAAACCCACCCAGAGCCAGCATCTTGTATTGATTTGAGCGCTGGACTATGAGGGCTAGGGTTCAAATCCTTTGTTAGCACACCCTGCATACTCTGCATTGTATTTGGGGTCATATTCATATTTCATATCTGGATGACTTTTAGGAATACTAGGTCAGGGGAAAAGGAGTGAGACCTGAGGCATGTGGACAATTCAGGTAATAATACAATCAAAGCTAAATGGATGTACTAAGTGCTCTTTCCTTCCCCCAAGTCATCTGCATTTTCTCTTGCAGTTTGAGACAAAGGATCTCCTTACACCCAAAGCAGTGAGCCAACCTGTCTGCCTGCTCCTTGCTGTGTTCGCAGACATCGCATCCTGTCCAGTCACCTTGTGTTTGTCCTAATCCAGTCACTGCTTTTGTCACACTAAAATTAAAGCCACCAACCTGTCTGGAATCCCATTGTTGCTTCCTGGGAAGGACGTCCAGTCTTTGTTACCTTACAAGATTGTCCACCACTTGGGGCTAGATTTCAGGTATCAATATTGGTCCCCAGAAATTGGTCTTTTCATGCTCACATTAAGCATAATGTTGTACCAGGCTGTCTTCTGTGTATGAAACCGTGCTGCTCTAGACCTCCCAGTCTAAGCCACTCCAGCTTTCCATGGTATGCTCTTCAGATATCAGGTAATTATCACCCCTATTTGAACCCCTCAGACTCCACTATCTAGTTTATATATTTCCATTTCATTACCTCTAAATGCTATGTTGTTGTGAATTTCTATTGTGTCTGTGATTTAACTCTACATTTTTCTAAATAAAACTCTCTTAATTCACCACAAACTTGGGGTTCTCCTAAGTTATTACTGGTACAGTGGACTCTTGTTATATACTGGGGTTTGGTTCCAAGATCCCCTGTGGATAACAAAATCCATGGATGCTCAAGTTCCATTAAATATAATGACATAGAAAAATGGTGTACCTTATAAAAAATGGAAAATCACGGTTTGATATTTGAAATTTATAGTTTTTTTGAACATTTTCAAACTGTGGATGCTTAAATCCGTGTATAAAAAAATCTGTGTATAAGAAAGGCTGACTGTATATTCAGGTGCAAATAGTCCTAATGTTTACTCACTTTCTTGCAAAAGCGAATTTCCCCAACATGTAAATAATGCTGACAACCTTGGTGAGGAGCTCCCAGTCCCCTACCTTTCTCTTTGGGTAACACCCTGCTCAGCCTTGGAAATCCACTGGGTGACCATGGGCAAGACATAGTCTCTCATCCTCAGAGGGAGGCAAAGACAAACCTCCTCTGAACAAATCTTGCCAAGAGAATTCTGTGATAGAGTTGCCATAAGTTAGAAATGACATGAAGACTCACAACAAAAACAACAACATTTCCAATTGCTCTAAATGGCCAATGATCATGGAACTTTTTCAGCTGACTTGCTATTTTTAATGGCACCCAAATATGCTGGTGCAGCTTGCAGTTGGGGCAAAAATTGGTCCATTGCTTATTTACTAATACATATCATACTCAAAAGGGTTGCAGATATGGTTGTACCTAAGATTCACGCCATACTAATTATTGCAAGAATTGTATGGAGTGACTTTGGACATGAAAGCAAATTTCATTTCCTTGATTCTTACCTCTTGTCTTTATTTTTTACTGTTATAGACATGCAACAGGCAACCAAAGTCCTAAAAATATTGTATTTTCTTTTTATAATATACTGTAAATCATCCTGTATTTATAGCCATTTGAAGACCTTCCTTTTTAAAATTACCTTCTCTTGATGCAATTTTGATTATAGTCTCATGAACAATCCATAGCTAGATACAAAAACAACATGCATTTTTTATTACCACATGACAGCCCCACAAAGTATGAGACTAAGATTAATCATCAGAGATTGAGTGACTCCTAAATTGGTAGAATGATTGAAAAATTTTGTTATTTAAATCAAAGTTCTACACACCTGACAGCTTAACTTTGATGACCCCTATGGCACCTGAAGTATTATCACCAGCAAAAAGCTACCACATCACTGAATTAAAAATGGTATTCATGTCAGTATGTGACTATGAAGAGAATTATTACTTAATAAATCTTGTGGTATGCATGGAAGTTAATCATGAAATGAAGTAAATCATGAAATTGTGCTTCACCAGGTGCATTTGTCAGCACATAAAATAAAGATTGTCTGGAAAGACTCCATGAAGAAAAAATATTTTGGAAAAGGTCTAAATATTGCTAAAATTTTCAATCAAATTTTGAATGACTGAAGAACTATAATTATTTTATGTCTTTTCCGTTACTATGTCACTGTATTATAAGGCAATTGCAAGTCCTATATTATTTACCAAATAAATAATGATATGTTCACAATGAAGTAACATCACTGAAGCTATTTTTAAATGACAGCGCTATTAAAATTCATTAAGGAAGTTGGAAAATGTGAACTACTGTTGAGGATTTGGATCAGCAAGTCTGAAAATATGTTTGTTAGTATTATTTAAATTTTTTTTAAAAAGGTCCAGCTGTTTTAAGTCTCCAAAACTTTTATTTCAAAACATGATTTAAATATGATGTGCAGCACAATGTAGCATTTCTCACATTATTAAGCAGATTAATTCTCTGGATATTTTTTGAAAGATATTAAGACTTCTGTTTTGCAGAGTTTAAAAAGTGAGAAAATTAGTTTTTAATAGTCTGAACCATCCTTTCTTATCTTGCTGCAGCTCATGTTAATCAAGTAGGCCTTTTATTGGTCATTAATGTCTGAGTAGTTCTAAGGACCTGCGTTATTTATTTTGGTCCCAACAGATATCCAGAATTTGTAAACCAAAAATAAAAAAAAAAACAAAAAAAAACCACCTCATATTTACAATACAAATAAAAAGAGGAGTCATATTTTAATGCTTTTAAAATCTGAGTATGGAGGTGCATGTAAAAACATAATTTCAATCCCAATTTTCTGGTTCAGATAGAAGGCTAGTTTACTTCACATCACTTCAAGAAATACCCATTTTGCACTGGATTCTAACAATCAATAATTTGGAATGTGTACCCAACACTTTAATGGGAAAATCAACAAATAGCTACAGCTTTTTAAAATGTATATTCAGAATTAAATGAAACTATAGATTTTTTTTAAAAAAATGTTATTTCTTTGCAAAATAATATGAGTAGCCCTACTTGGGGGGTGCCTTTGAAGTGTGTTCAAAAACTGCATCTGGTCCAAAGAGATGCAGGTAGGCTGTTAACTGGGCAAGTTACAGAGACTGCACAATGCCCCTGTTGAAACAGCTCCACTGGCTGCCAGTTTGTTTTTGGACACAATTCAAAGTGCTGGTTATGACCTATAAAGCCCTATATGGCATAGCTCCAGGGTATTTAGCTGACTGTTATCTCCCTGTATGAATTCACCTGGGATGTGAGATCCCACCACCATCAGAAGTACAGTTGGTAAGGACACGAGAGAGGGCCTTTTTGGTGGCTGCCCCTAGTCTGTGGAATGGTCCCCTCCTTGTTGTCCTTCTGCTGGCAGGCTAAGACATTTTTGTTTAGACAGGTATTAAAAACCAAAAGTTTTTAAAGGGTAGTGCATTGTTTTAAAGTGTATGGTTTTTAAAGTGATTTTATCTTTTAAAAATTGTGTTCTATTTTTAAACAAATGATCTTTTAAATATTGTAATATTAAATTAATATTATTCATATTGTAATAGTTTAATATCATTTCAATGTCAATTTTGTAGGTTTTTAATTGTACTGAGCTTTTTAGAATGTAAGCCGCTTTGGGTCCCAGTCTTGGGAGGAAAGCAGGACAGAAATAAATATAACAACAGCAACAATAATAATAATTATTTCTGGTCCTTTGTTGTTGTATTAGGTTACTATTTCTAGCACTATTTATTTTTACAAAACATTTGCAAAAATGTTAAAATGTTGAAAATGTATCATACAATCTACACTTAAAACAATCCTTGTTTATGTGAATCCTATTACCTTTCGGTGAGGCCATTTTTGAAACCCACTGTCTTCTCTTCCTTCCTTCTCTCTGGTTACTAACTACTTTCAAAATCTTCCTCTTCTACCATAATTTCAGCAACATCTGTGCAGTCTTATCCATCAGTGATATCTTGGTCCTTTTGTCCACTACCTCTGACATCCTTTTAGTAGCTCAGCAAGTTGTGGTATAGATGTAACAAGAGCCATCAAAGGATACAATGCACAATCATGTCAATAAGTATCTATAAACATTACCATTATCCAAGTACATGCACCAACCACAAAGGCAGAGGAAGAATATCTTGAGAGAGACTATGATGGGGTTCAGGAAGACAACAAACCAAAACAGGATTGCTAGATAACAATAGGTGGCTAGAATACTAAAGTAGGAAGCAAACAGGAATCCAAAGCTGTAGGAAAATTTGGACTAGGTACAAGTAATTAAGCAACTGATAGAATTCTGTGAAGCCAATGATGTATTAATCAGAAATACCTTCTTCATATAATCAGAGACTATACACATGGACATTACCAAACATCAGATAGACTACATAATTTGAGCCAGAAGATGGAGAAACTCTATTCTTGCAGCCAAAACTAGACCAGGATGGCACAGATCATGGAGAGCTTATATAACAAAATTAGAATAAAACTGAAGAAAATGACAAAACCAGTCCTCATACTAAAATATGATTGGAACAACATCTCAACAAAATTTACAGAAAATGTAAGAAATAAATTTGTGTTATTAAACATAAACGACCAGGAATCAGATGAACTATGGTCAGAAGCCAAGGTCATATTCAAGGAAGAATGGAGGAAAATACAGAAAAATACAAAAGAAACAGCGGCTATCAAATGAAATGCTTCAAGCAGAAACAATGCATATCTAATAGAATGCTTCAAGCAGTAAAGCAAAGATGAGAAGCAAAAGAAAAGGGGGATAAGAACAAAATCAGAACTTTAAATGCAAAAGTCCAATAACTAGTGTGCAAAGATAAAGAGAACCACATTAATTATCAATGAAGAGAAATGGAAGACAACAACAACAAAGGAAGAATCAGAGACCATTTCTACAAGATCTGGAAACACAAAGGGAAGTTCAAACCAAGAGTAATATTAACCAAGAAGATATTAAATGGTGGAAGCAATACACAGAAGAGCTACATAAAAGAGATGATAAAATGAATGACACATGGAATGAGGAACCACATAGAAAGCGAGGTGGAAGCTGCAATAAGAGAAACTAGGAAAAATAAATCACCAAGAATGGATGTTATCAGTGATGTCACTAGGGGGCTGCAGCCTGAATGGGTGATACCACAAAAGAGGGGTGACACTTGGTTAGGCCCTCCTCCCTCTGTGGGTTAGGAAGGGACAAATGCACCCCTCCTGGCCACAGTGGCAGCCTCCTCCTAAGAAAGGAGCTGTAAATATATGAAACAAAAATTATGTCAGTGATACTGCAGTTTTTGTTCCAGCTTTATAACTTTCATTGCTATCATGATACAAGGTGTTGGTCATCATCTTTAAAACCCTAAATGGCTTTGGTCCAACGTATCTCCAGGATCACCTCCTTCCGTACAATCCACCTGTACAATCCACCCCACACACTCAGGTCCTCTGGGAGGAATTTATTGCAATCAATAAAAACTAGGCTAACTGCACCCACACAGAGGACCCTTTCGTCAACACTCCCAGATTATGGAATGGATGGCCTGCTGGAAGAGATCTGTCACATCACCAACCTAGACAGCTTTTAAAAAGCTGTCAAGACAGATCTCTTTCAGCAGGCCTTCGCTGAATAGAAAACTTGGCCACCAAATTGAACCCTCTATCCCTCTGAGTTTGCTACATTCTATGTGCTTGATTTGTTGATTTCAGGGAAGCATTCCCAAGTATTGCGTGATTGTTACTTGATGTTTTTAATTTGTTGCCTGCCTTATTTCACTGAACTCTTTCCTGTATTATTATGTATTATTTTATATGTATTATGTTATTATTTCGCAGAATGTATGCCATGGGCAGGTTTAATTTTTTATCTACTGTATTTTACTGATTGTATGTATGTATATAAATAATAATAATAATAATAATAATAATAATAATAATAATAATTGGTTTTTTGATGTTCTTCATGACTAAGGTTGAATTGATGTTGATTTTAATGCATGATTTGAAATTGTTAATGTTTATGTTTTAGGGGAGGGTGGGCTATGGGGATATGGGATTGTATGTGAATTTTTTAACTTGTAAGCTGCCTTGATTGTCATTGACAGAGAGGCAGGATATAAATAAAAGTTTTATTTATTATTATTATTATTATTATTATTATTATTATTGATCATCTTAATTTTGATGACTGACAAGACTGCCTACTCTTTTATATGGGCTGAACAAATAATAATAATAATAATAATAATAATAATAATAATAATAATATAATTATTTCTAGTCCACCCTATCATGGAGAATCCGGGTGGGTTACAAAAGTAAAAAACATCAAGGTTATAATAAAATCCAAAAAAGAAAAAATCAATCCCTATGCTCACCTCCCAAACCCAATGCTAAAACAGGATTAAACAATCATAATATAAAAACAGTAGAAATTATCTATTTCAAGCCCAAATTGAATGCCTTTTCATTTCAGATTCATACTCAAAAGTGCATTAACTTCTTTTGCAAGACCATGCCACAGTTAATAAATAGACCATGTCATTAAAGAGACACCAACAACTTTATAACCACCATTAAAAACAAAAACAGATAAGATAGGACTGTAGTACGAGCTTGGTAAAAGTCACTTTTTGGATTCAAGTTTCCCAATGCCTATGCTGGTTCGGGATTTTGGGAGCTATAGTAACTTTTCCATGTGCTGAGGAAAGCAATGTTCCACTCAAGCAAGGAAGCAGGAAAGCAAACAATTTTGGAAGAATCACTATTCTCTTCTAGTAGTCTTTATAAATACAACACTTGCCTGTGGGGAAAGAGGCCTTTAGTTTTTCACTCCACACAAAGTCCAGGTGGCACTCCAAGAACAAGTTGATTGAAGCATGCTTTCTAATCTAATTTTCTCGGAGCTACAGTGACATACCAAACAAGCCATGCCATCATTTTCCAACTATATCAGTGTGCCTTCTTCAATCAACAAATTGCACTTTGGCACAAGCAGGTGGTTTTGGATGGACTTGTGCCACCCTCACAGTCTTAGGCTAAATAGCTATGAACATATGCACAAAGTGTGCTGTTCATTTTCAGGGTCTTTTGATGGCACAGTTAATTGTACTAAAAGTGTAATTGATGGAAAGTGAGTTACGGATTGGATAGGCAGTGCAACAGATGTAGAAGGTCATTCAACAAGGACTACTCATTACTTCAAATTACTACCCTCGAGGAGAAACTATGGTGTTTGCCAGGATGGAGCTCTTTCACTGACATCTCATCTTTCAGCTTTGCCCCAGAGGTTTCTTTCTCCTCTTGCAGTGAACACAGTCCAATTAAAACTGGTTGCCTACATTTACAAGAAATCTACTGCCATTTCAAATAGGATTTAGCTAGCCAAATTGTACAAATACTGGATGAGATCACATTAACAAGAGAGTTGCCTGCCAAAAGGGTTATAAAATATTTTTGCATGGATCCAGACCAACTTTTCTGCTTATCTACTAGGAAATAATAATGTTTAAATAAACACTTTGTATGTACATTTAGTAGACACAAACTATTAACTAGAAAATTTATTTTTAAAGGATTTCCTCATCTTTCAGTTCCATAGCATTTGAAATCCTTCAAACTCTTTCAACTATTTATACCCATGATACTCTTTAGAAGGTAAACATTTCACACAAACCAAGAGAAATCTACTGATTTTACCAAGGTCACATAGCACATTTGTAACAAAGTATTCAAGAAAGCTGACTTCTTTTGTTCAGTAGAACAGCCTGTAATCCTTATATCTTTCACTCCTGAATTATTTTCTGAAACTGAGAACATCGGAGGCTTGTTAAATTGCACACAAATATACTATTCCTCTCCACTGAGCTTGGTACCATCAGTTCACTTAAAGTAATCATGTCACAAGAGGTAAAGCTACTAAAACAACATCAAATGTATTTCTCTATATCTGCATCGGGTCAACGGTATAAAGTGAATGTACATTTCTTTGAAATGATGTGACAAGTGGTCTATTAAAAAAAGCTATAACTGTACTTTGCTTGTTTTAACTACCCAAAGTAGTGATTTTACACAAGAGCATGACACACAAGTGTTAGCACTGGGGTACAACTGTGTCCACATACAGAAGACTGCTGGCCAGGGAGACAAACGCCACTGCCGAGTCTGGAAGTAGTTCACAACTGCTGAAGTTCTTCCGAAGAGGCTTTTAATCTTAGTTGCAGCTAATATTTACAATCACAGTACAGCAATATTTTCACAAACTAGCATAATACTCCTCCATCAACCCACATCCACACCACCACACTGTGTACTGTGTACCTCTGAGTCAGCATTTCCTCTTTAACCCATTGCATGCGCCTGAGACATTTTACACAGCCTGGGACAAAAATATACTGACAACAAGACCATCACTAATATTAATATTAACAGTCATTATTTAATGACATAACGATTATTTCATAAACCAACAAATACATAGCTAATCCAGACAGTTAAATTCAGTGCAATTTTGGGATGATGACACACTGATTATTCTTTCTCTTCAGAAGAGATGAAGCAGTGCAGGTTCCTTGCTACAGTATGCACCAAATGAGTGCCAATATACTGAAGCTCAACGTAAATTAGACAAAGGTACTATATACGAGTAAACAGTCTTTCTAGTGTTCCCTATGTTCTGGAAATGGTTTCACTCCCTGAACAGATTCAATTCATAGATGTGGAGACAGTGAAAGCAGGGGCATTGTTTTTTTTGTATTTGTCACAAACAGAACAAATCTCTTCTGTGGCATTCCTACATTGCTTTTCTATCATTTTAGGATGATATGTCAGACTGAGCCTACTTCTGAGAAAAAGCTTACTTTCAGTCATCCTTGGCCTGATAACTTGCTGCTTAGATTACTACAATACATTTTACATGAGTGTGTCTTTAAAAAGGTTAGGAAACCTCTGTACTAAAAAATATAGCAGCAAGAATACTAAATAGAGCTAGTTGCTATGATCATACTCTGCCAGTATTAGTTTCTGGTCCAAATTCAGAATGCTGGTTTTAAGCTATAGAGCTGTTCACAGCTTGGGCCTCAGTATCTGATGAAGCATCAGTTTCTATATATTCCTGTCCATGCCTTGAGATTATGATCAGAAGCTCTGATGCACGTGCCCTTAAGTAGTTTGTTGTGAGGTGTCCTTCTCAGTCATAGACCCTCAGTTATAGGAAACCCTCCTGAGAGTGGTCCACCTGGCACCTGTCCTAATGTCTTCTCCATACCAGACAAACACATTTTTATTGTCATGAACTATTAATATGGTTGCACACTCTTGTTTTTTAATTTGTATCTCTAAGCATTAAAATTTCTGAAAAACTCTGTTAATTTATACAGTGGTCCCTTGGCTTATGATGGGGCTCCATTCCAGGCCCCCCCCCCCCCCTGTAAACCAAAAAACACATAAGCTCAAGTCCCATTCGATTGAATGGGGCTTGTGCTCGTGTTGTGGGAGAACGTGTGCACCATGGGTGCGTGCACCATTCACTCTCCCGCCACGCGGTTTCCGTGTAAGGTAGAAGCTGCGTATTGTAATGAATTTTGCATACCATTATAGATGTGTGTGTGTGTGTGTGTTCTCTGTCTTTATGTAATTTGGCCTCAGAAAAATTAGTTATAAAGAGTGAATGAAAAAATAAAAATGTGATAACACATACCAGACCTTGTCAACACAAAAGGCCAATCTTTCATTATTCTTACTTGATTTTGTGTCTTGGGTGGGGTGCTCACACTCTGTGACATATTGGCCACACGTGTGTTCCAAATAAGCTCTATCTTTCAGGCACAAACCCACAAACACGTTTCACAGATGCTTCAAACTTTACTTAACAGAATTCACAGGTTCCAACACCCCAAAAAACTTCATAGTCAAAGGCAGTTTCTAGTTTCTTCACGGAGATTCTTTGTTGACCTCTCCCTTGTGACTGGACCACTTCTCCAGGATTTCTGCTTTGTCTCTCTCGCCGAGCCTTGGACCCTGCTCCCACAGTTCGGCCTTTGAATCCCACCACTCTCCTTCCAGCGTTCCTTCCTCCTTTTGATGCCATTCTCCTTTGTGGGGATGCCTAAAGTCTCCTTCCTCTTTAGGGTCGTGAAGCTTTACCCCTAGGTGTGGCCCAATTCTTAACAGCCCATACTTCTCTTGCAAAGTCATTGGAAGTCCCTCTCTTCCAGGACTCCTAATTACTTTCTCTGTCCCTGTTCCTACTGCCTCTCCACGTCCAGCTCTTCTGCGTCCAGCTCTTCCATGTCTCGCCTTCTTTCCTGCGTTCTCCTCTCCCTCACCTTTTATCCCCCTTCCTCAGGTCCACACCCCTTCCTCTCAGGCCTCCCCTGGGTCCTCGCTTCTCTCCTGTTGCAGTTCTGCCCAATCAATCCTCTCCTCGCCCTCCGCTCCCTGACTATAGTGTCGCATACTTTCAGGATGTTTTGTCATGAAAAGACACACAAGGGAACAGAGCACATTAATACAAGTATGCCATATGTTCTATTAATCTGCATTGTGAGATAAGTGAAGCTGGGAACTTCAGTGATGAAACAAGAACATGGCCTGGAGGAAAAGTAAAAGAAAAATCAGCTGAAACTGTTTCTTGTGTACATGTCATTTAGGCTACTGAATTAGTGGAAGACTGAAAATGATCAGTCATACAGAAATAGCTAACTATTGGTCTCATCATTTCAAATACAGATCAATCTGATTTCAGAACCACAGCATTAATTTATTAATTTTATGGCTTGAATCCAATTACTGGTTACAACTACAGAAGATTAATTTAAGCGATAGGATTTATATATGTATTAAACTTATCACTAGCAATTTATTCAAGGGGTCTATTAGACTGAGGCCTATATCTCCATATAGCAGTCAAATTTCAGCGCCATTATCCAGCTCTGCTGTGAATAGTGTTTTCATTTTCTCATAATGTGAAAAGAATTCACTAGGAAGAGTTGTGAGGACTTTCTACTTTGAGAACATCCTTTCTCCAAGCTCACGGCAGAAACACTTTCACTAGACACTGCAGAACAGCTTGGGTTGCTGATAGCTATACCACAGCCGTGTGATTGATGATGGTTCCTGCCCTAGACACTGTTTAGTTGTAGGTTTCAACAATAGCTAAAATGATAAAGCACTCTTATACAACAAATCAGATCTGAATGGATCATGGGAGGGGAGAATGGTTACTCTGTTCCTGTCAGTTATTAATCACCTTTAATATTATCTTTCGGTCTTCACTTTGTATAGACTATTTTTTAAAACACCAATGATTTCTGAAAATAAATAGTATAATCATACCTGTTTTAGCTAGCCTATCTGAAAAGCTGAAACATACTGTGCAGTTAGATGACTTTCACAGAGGCCCATTTAGTAAAACAATGACATTATCACTGGCTAAGTCCTTGAAGATTAATAGCACCCATTAACAGAACAACAGATGTATTGTGGTATAAGCTTTTGTGGACCTGAGTTCACTTTGTCAACTGCAGTGAGCAAACTCTTAACTATGAAATCTTATGTCATAATAAATTTGTTACAGCTATGCTGATTGACAAGGATTAAGTTTATTAATTCAAAACATGAGGATGGGAGAGTGGCAGGAATGAACAGAGGGAGGACTGCTTCACAAGTATGGTGCATATCTAGGTTGAAGGGATATTATTGTATGCTTTATCACCACTATTATTACTGTCATTAGTACATATTGAAAATTACACACACACACACACACACAGAGAGAGAGAGTGTTTGTTAGTCCTTAAGGTGCCACTAGGCTCTTGTTTTGCTACAAAAAATTAACATGGCTAAAGGTTTGGAAACTGTAAACCTTTAAAGGACTTTTTAAGCAGTGGAAAATGTGGCTTTCCTGTTTAGAATGCTATTCAGTTCTACACATATTGGGTGGGTGGGGGAGGTGTGATGCCAGAGAAAATGTTTATAATCTGGGTGGAGTAAGTATTCAAAATTTTTGCAAAGGTCAATAAATCATGATTACATATCATGAATATCCTACACAGCAGCTTTAAGGGACATGCTTTCAGAATGAAAAGAAAAAGAAAAAGATTTAGGCCCTGTTCAGACCGGCTATTAAGGCCAGCCTGGGGTGGAGTCAGGGAGCTGCATCCACATGACGCACACCCCAACTCCACCCCCAAGGTGCCATGACACCGCTCCTTTTTTGTGCCCTGGAAAGGTCAGATCAGGGCCATGGCATGCGGTTGCTGAGGCCCTGATCTGATTGACACAAGGGCAGCTACATGCTACCCCTTCGGGGCTGTCTGGATAGCCCCTTACTAAGTCTAATGTTATCTATTTTAACCACTTTACAAAGTTTGATGCTACTGTAAATGCTGAAGGCATACTAGCAACTGAAAATTAATTTTTCAAAGTTTCAATTTAAGAAGAACAAAAGTCTGATTCAGAAATGGTGCTCACATGCAATATATTCTTGAAAATAATAATAATAATAATAATAATAATAATAATAATAATAATAATAATAATAATAATAAT